>NC_064758.1:400725-541543 GCF_011397635.1 Epinephelus fuscoguttatus | reverse complement strand
GCGGCCAAGTTAATGACATGCAGAGAGGAGAGAAGGAGAAAGAGGACAGAGGGGGAAGAAAGAGAGACAGAGAGAGAGAGAGGGGGGACAGGGAGTGGAATTTGTGTGTGTGTGTGTGTGTGTGTGTAATTGTGTCGCTAAAAATTACAAATTATGAGCTGCAGGTTGCTTTAAGGTTACATTATTATTTTTCTCCATCTCTCTCTCTCTCTCTCTCTCCTCTCTTTCTCTCTTTATCTCTCTCTCCCTGTCTTTCTCTCTCATACATACACCCACAATGAATATTTGGTATGTATACTCTGACTAGGAGTTAAAAATCAAAAAAAAAAATTAATATTTTTATGGTTGTTTTTCAACAAAGACAAAAAAAGTCCTGGAGGGGAACAGTGTGTATTTTTATTGAAAAAATAGAAACTGCCCCCAAAAATGATAATGCATCAAAATTGGTGTTGTTATTTATCATTCACATATCACAGACTGTGATAAATAAAATAAAAAAATCCATCCAACATTTATTATATAGTTAATCTTAATTCATGTTTTTTTTTCATTAAAGTAACAGTGACTTCATGTAAATAAAATGGCAAATATATTGTGAAAATCCTCAAAAGGAATGAATATTTGATATGCATAATCTGAGAACAAGTTGCTTAAAAGATTTAAGCAAAAAAATGCAGAGAAATATGTTAATATTTAATATTTTGTGTTGTTCACTCCGTTCGAAGGGGACAGGTGTGATTTTTATAAGGGCCCATAGGGTTAAAAATGCAAGGTTCTTATGAAGGTGGTGTGAGCTTATAATTTGAAACTTGTAGACACAAGCCATGTGACCTAATGAAACTTTGACATGTGTGATGATCAAACAACACATCCATATTCATTTGAAATCATGTGACCTAGTGAAAGCTTGAGTGATGTGTACTGGCTGCTTTGAGGATCTAAGTGCAGCAAACAGACACAAATATATACTAAGACCTACAAATGTTGAATTAAAATCTGATTGTATACATATGTGACACTAATAATATGTGTATAATAACACTAGAAGTATGACACACACAGACAGACAGACATAGACGGCTCAGTTCTCAACATGCAGAGAGGGAGAGACGAGAGAAAGTGGACAGAGGGAGGAGAGAGAGAGAGAGAGAGAGAGATAGAGAGAGAGAGGGGGGATAAGGAGTGGAGTGTGTGTGTGTGTGTGTGTGTGTGTGTGTGTGTGTGTCTCTGTGTGTGCCAGACTTCTCCTGTTATTACACACATATGATTATTGTCACATATGTATACTATCAGATATTAATATATACTTCCCACATGTTGTACCACAATAGCCAGAATCATAAGTCAAACTCAATTTTAAAAACTGTAAAGGGTTCTTATGAAGGTGGTGTGAGCGTATATTTTGAAAGTTATAGACATAAGCCATGTGACCTAATGAAACTTTGACAGTTTGTGATGATCAAATCAAACCTCTGTCGTTTTTATATTTATTTGTTTTAATAACACTGTGCACAAGGACCAGACTGTCAGTCTGTCAGATCAGCTCTGAAATGTTTAATGCTCATAATATGAGTCTTATTGTTTTTAAAAATCTTTAGCTTCAAAGACGTACTATCAATGACTAATAATCTCTATCAATGATATTATTAGTCACTGATGGAACATAATTCCTATAGCCTAATATTGCAATTATTGTTTATTTCTGAGTGAGCAATGGTGCAACATTGCAGAGTCTTTAAATTTACTACATCTGTAACTGAAATACTGTCACTGAATGCTGTTGAGTCAAGAAACAAATATCGATCAATCAATCAATCAATATCACAAATCACAATTTGCCTCACAGGGCTTTACAGCATACAACATCCCTCAATCCTCAGGACCCCATGAGACAGAACGGGAGACAGAGAGAGATGCAGGCGAGATGATCAGGACAGTAGCTTACAACAACATTAATCAAAGCAATAAAATTAAAATGATAATTCTAGCAATTGTGGTACAATATGTTGAATTAATATCTGATAGTATACATATGTGACAATAATCATATGTGTATAATAACAGTCCCAGTATAACACCCACAGACATCGAAGACCGAGTTAGACATTCAGAAAGGAGAAAAGGGAGAAAGAGGACAGAGGAGAGAGAGAGAGACAGAGAGAAAGGGGTGCAGGGAGTGGAGTGTGTGTACAATATGTTGAATTAATATCTGATTGTATACATATGTGACACTAATCATATGTGTATAATAAAAGGGAGTGGAGTGTGTGTGTGTGGGTGTCTGTCTGTCTGTGTGTCTCTGTGTGTCCGTGTCTGTCTGTGTGTGCCATAATTCTACTGTTATTATACACATATGATTATTGTCACATAAATTGACAAAGTTTTAGGAATGAGTTTGGGACATGGTATACTGTCACGTCTGTGTGACCACACACACTTCACTCTGACAGTGTGTCAGAGTGAAGCCTTTGTTATGCTAATTAAGGACTGCATGCAGCTCAGACACAGAGCAGAATGGCTTGAAACTTTCTCAAACAAATCCTTCCAGATGCCAAACCGTGGGTCCCATCTTCAATCTGAAAACATCACCAGATAGATAAATTTGTTCTGAACGCAAACATATAAAGCTTGTATGTCTATGGACTGAAAAATGTCACCTTAATCACAGGTTTACAGTGTGTTGGCCCTCATCTTTTCTTCCAGAGATCATCATGAGGAGTTGTGTCCTGCACCTTCTAACGCTTCTAAAATCCAAACCGTTCAAGTTATGACAAAGTCCTTCACAAGTAATGTTCAGCAGGTGTAGAGCTGTAATTTGTGCAAGTTTGAAGCAGTTATGATAAACGGTGCATGAGCAAATAATTTTTGATCGACAGAATTTGTAAAAACGCCATCTTACATTCAAGACCGACAGCTCACTTCCTGTTGGAGTTAGGTCATGGGTGCGAGCGCGTGATTTGTAGGTCTTGATGAGACGAACGAGGCTGTTTTGGTTTGATCTTTCTAAGTGGTTCCTACCCGTCACCGGGCATTTTAGTGTGTCTAGGTGGCACAACAAATCCTCAGGAGGTTTTGGCACATCACCTGAAAACGCCATAACATCCAAACCAGTCGAGGATTGAAAAAGTTACGCACAATAATTGATAAGGACACGTTGAAGAATAATGTATGCGAGTTTGAAGCCGATCGATAAGCGGTGTAGGAGGAGATGTTTTTTAAAGGAATTTCTTTTTTTGAGGAAAAATCTTACTTTGAAAGGAAATAGCTCACTTCCTGTTGGATTTAGGTCATAGGTGCGAGTGCGTGATTTATAGGTCTTGATGAGACGGACACGGCTGTTTTGGTTTGATCTTCCTACGTTCCTACTGGCTGCAGCGCCATTTTAGTGGTCTAGACAGATAGGTGGCGCTAGAGCCCATTTGGCACTTTTCAGATTAATTTTTTCATGTTATAAAATTTTTCGCCAGTCCTGACATGCGTGCCAATTTTGGTGAGTTTTTGAGCATGTTTAGGGGGTCAAATTCCAGTTGAAAGTCGCGTACGCTGAAAGAAAGAAAGAAACAATAATAATAATAATAATAATAATAATTAAAGCTGCAAGCAGCGTTGGGAGGGACCTCGGCCCCCCGCCGTCGTCCCCCAGCTCAAGTTGCAGACCTAAGCCATGTGACCTAATGAAACTTTGACATGTGCGATGATCAAACAACACACACACAAACACACACAGGCCTGTGTCTGTCAGAGTGAAGCCATTGTTATGCTAATTAATGACCACGTACTTAGGTGACAGCACAGGCACTTCAAGTTCAGTTTGACTAATGACTAATGATAACAGAATCAGCAGGCGCATTTGACACCACAGCAGCAACACACCACACACCACACTATCCAGGCACCGCTGTGATAGAAGTTAACCTGCAAGACAGTGGAACACAAAGGCTCTGGAGAAGAGGCCGAGTTACTGACATGCAGTACGGCAGTTAGTGACAAGCAGACAGGAGAGAAGGGAGAGAGGAGAGAGGGGAGAAAGAGAGACAGAGAGAGAGAGAGGGGGACAGGGGAGTGTGTGTGTGTGTGTGTGTGTGAGTGTAATTGTGTCGCTAAAATTTGCAAATTATGAGCTGCAGGTTGCTTTAAGGTTACATTATTTTTTTTCTCCATGTCTCTCTCTCTCTCTCTCTCTCTCTCTCTCTCTCTCTCTCTATATATATATATATATATATATATATATATATATATAATATAATATATCTCACTGTCTTTCTCTCTCAAATATAAACCCACACAGAATATTTGTTAGGTATAGTCTCACTAGAGTTAAAAATCAAAAAAAAAATTAATATTTTTATGGTTGTTTTTCAACAAAGACAAAAAAGTCCTGAAGGGAACAGTGTCTATTTTATTGAAAAATAGAAACTGCCCCAAAAATGATAATGCATCAAAATTGGTGTTGTTATTTATCATTCACATATCACAGACTGTTATAAATAAAATAAAAATCCATCCAACATTTATTATATAGTTAATCTTAATTCATGTTTTTCATTGAAGTAACAGTGACTTCATGTAAATAAAATGGCAAATATATTGTGAAAATCCTCAAAAGGAATGAATATTAGATATGCATAATCTGAGAACAAGTTGCTTAAAGATTTAAGCAAAAAAATGTAGAGAAATATGTTAATATTTAATATTTTTCTGTTGTTCACACCGTTCTGAAGGGGACAGGTGTGATTTTTTATAAGGGGGCCCGCAGGGTTAAAAATGCAAGGTTCTTATGAAGGTGGTGTGAGCATATAATTTGAAACTTGTAGACACAAGCCATGTGACCTAATGAAACTTTGACATGTGTGATGATCAAACAACATCCATATTCATTTGAAATCATGTGACCTAGTGAAAGCTTGAGTGATATGTACTGGCTGCTTTGAGGATCTAAGTGCAGCAAACAGACACAAATATATACTAAGACCTACAAATGTTGAATTAAAATCTGATTGTATACATATGTGACACTAATAATATGTGTATAATAACACTAGAAGTATGACACACACAGACATAGACGGCCGAGTTCTCAACATGCAGAGAGGAGGGAGAGAAAGAGGACAGAGGAGGAGAGAGAGAGAGAGAGAGAGAGAGAGAGAGAGAGAGAGAGGAGCAGCAGTATGTCAGGTTATGCCACAGCCTGAGGACAACCATCCTGTGCACCTGTCTATATTTACAGTCCTTGTAACTCACAACATTTTCTTTATTCATTTTTTTTCTATATTATATATTGGTGTATTGTATTGTAGATTGATGTATTTTGTATTATATATCATATATTTAATCTTTTTTTTTTTTATAGTTTTCTGACTTACTTTTATTATTGTACTTTATTTGTAAATTTTAATGTCTTTGTAAATATTTTTAATCTACAGTCATGCAAATATAGCTTATTGAATTGAGAGAGAGAGAGAGAGAGAGAGAGAGAGAGAGAGAGAGAGAGAGGAGAGTGGAGTGTGTGTGTGTGTGTGTGTGTGTCTCTGTGTGTGTCCGTGTCTGTCTGTGTGTGCCATACTTCTCCTGTTATTACACATATGATTATTGTCACATATGTATACCATCAGATATTAATATATCCTTCCCACCTGTTGTACCACCATAGCCAGGAGCCGAAGTCAAACTCAATGTTAAAAACGGTCAAGGGTTCTTCTGAAGGTGGTGTGGCGTATATTTTGAGTTATAGACATAAGCCATGTGACCTAATGAAACTTTGACAGTGATGATCAAATCAAACCTCTGTCGTTTTTATATTTATTTGTTTTAATAACACTGCACAAGGACCAGACTGTCAGTCTGTTAGATCAACTCTGAAATGTTTAATGCTCATAATATAGGTCTTATTGTTTACATTTTAAAAATCATGAGTTCAAAGAGACTATCAATGACTAATAATCTCTATCAATGATGTTATTAGTCACACTGATGAACATAATTCCTATAGCCTAATATGCAAATTATTGTTAATATTTCTGAGTGAGCAATGGTGCAACATTGCAGAATCTTTAAATTTACTACATCTGTAACTGAAATACTGTCACTGAATGTGTCAAGAAACAACTATCGATCAATCAATCAATCCATATCACAAATCACAATTTGCCTCACAGGGCTTTACAGCATACAACATCCGTCTATCCTCAGGACCCCATGAGACAGAAGGGGAGACAGAGAGAGATGCAGGAGAGATGATCATGACAGTAGCTTACAACAACATTAATGAAAGCAATAATATTAAAATTATAATTCTAGCAATTGTGGTACAATATGTTGAATTAATATCTGATAGTATACATATGTGACAATAATCATATGTGTATAATAACAGTAAATATAACACACACAGACATAGACGGCCGAGTTAGACATGCAGAAAGAGGAAAAGGGAGAGAGAGAGGACAGAGGGGAGAGAGAGACAGAGAGAGGGAGGTGCAGGGAGTGGAGTGTGTACAATATGTTGAATTAATATCTGATTGTATACATATGTCACTAATCATATGTGTATAATAAAAGGAGTGGAGTGTGTGTGGTGTCTGTCTGTCTGTGTGTCTCTGTGTGTCCGTGTCTGTCTGTGCCATAATTCTACTGTTATTATACATATGATTATTATCACATATGACAAAATTTAGGAATGAGTTTGGTAAATGTTATACTGTCATGTCTGTGACCACACACTTCTCTGACAGTGTCAGAGTGAAGCCTTTGTTATGCTAATTAAGGACTGCATGCAGCTCAGACACAGAGCAGAATGGCTTGAAACTTTCTCCATCAAATCCTTCCAGATGCCAAACCGTGGGTCCCATCTTCAATCTGAAAACATCACCAGATAGATACATTTGTGCTGAATGCATATAAAGCTTGTATGTCTATGGACTGAAAAATGTCACCTTAATCACAAGTTTACAGTGTGTTGGCCTCATCTTTTCTTCCAGAGATCATCATGAGGAGTTGTGTCCTGCACCTTCTAACGCTTCTTAAATCCAAACTGTTCAAGTTATGACAAAGTCCTTCACAAGTAATGTTCAGCAGGGAGAGCTTGCAAGTTTGAAGCAGTTATGATAAACGGTGTGAGCAAATAATTTTGTTCGACAGAATTTGTGAAAAACGTCTTTCATAACATCACACACACACACACAGGCTTGTGTCTGTCAGAGTGAAGCCATTGTTATGCTAATTCTCATTAGGTGACTTCAAATCAGTTTGACTAATAAGTAATGATAACAAATCAGCGAGGCATTTTCAGCAGCAACACAACCTCACATGTCACAGCCAGGCACACATGAAAAATTAACCTACTGCACATTTCTTTGTTACTCAGGACTGTCTTAAGTTACTGAATTTTTGCAGATGGTCATTTCTTTTAGCATCACTTTTGTCTTAATGTTCAAATATTATACAAATTCATCCTCAGCTCAAATCAAACCTCTGTTTTTTTATTTAATTTAATCCTGTGCACAAGGATCAGACTGGCAATCTGTCATACAGCTCCCAAATGTTGACATAATGAAACATTAATAAAAGTAATAATATGATAATTATAATTCTGGCAACTATAGTACAATATGTTGAATTAATATCTGATTGTATACATATGTGACACTAATCATATGTGTATAATAACAGTAGAAGTATGATAAACACAGACAGACAGACATAGACGGCCGAGTTCTCAACATGCAGATTGGGAGAGACGTGAGAAAGGGGCCAAAGGGTGGAGAGAGAGAGAGAGAGAGCGGGGGGAGAGGGAGTGGAGTGTGTGTGTGTGTGTGTGTGTCTGTCTGTGTGTGCCATACTTCGCCTGTTATTACACACATATGATTATTGTCATATGTATACCATCAGATATTAATATATACTTCCCACAGAATCATAAGTCATAAGTCAGAATCATAAGTCAAACTCAATTTTAAAAACTGTAAAGGGTTCTTATGAAGGTGGTGTGAGCGTATATTTTGAAAGTTGAAGACATAAGCCATGTGACCTAATGAAACTTTGACATGTGTGATGATCAAATCAAACCTCTGTCCTTTTTTTATTTTTATTTGTTTAATAACACTGTGCACAAGGATCAGACTGTCAATCTATCAAGTAGCTCAAAATGTTTATTGCACACATGTAGCTTACAACAACATTAATAAAGTAATAATATGATATAATTCTGGCAATTATAGTACAATATGTTGAATTAATATCTGATTGTATACATATGTGCACTAATCATATGTGCAACAGAAGTATGAAACACAGACAGACAGACATAATGTAGTTCTCAACATGCAGAGAAGAAGGAGAGAAAGAGGACAGAAGAGAGAGAGAGAGAGAGAGAGAGAGAGAGAGAGAGAGAGAGATAGAGAGAGGGGGGGGATAGGGATTGGTGTGTGTGTGTGTGTGTGTGTGTGTGTGTGTGTGTGTGTGTGTGTGTCTGTGTGTGTCTGTGTGTGTCCGTTTCTGTCTGTGTGTGCCATACTTCTCCTGTTATTACACACATATGATTATTGTCACATATGTATACTATCAGATATTAATATATACTTCCCACATGTTGTACCACAATAGCCAGAATCATAAGTCAAACTCAATTTTAAAAACTTTAAAGGGTTCTTATGAAGGTGGTGTGAGCGTATATTTTGCAATTTGTAGACATAAGCCATGTGACCTAATGAAACTTTGACAGTTTGTGATAGAAGTTAACCTGCAAGACAGTGGAGCACAAAGGCTCTGAAGAAGAGGCCGAGTTACTGACATGCAGTAACAGGACACGAGATAGAGAGATATAAGTTAAAAATAATGATTATAGAATGTCAGAGCAGCAGAGCAGTCATGCTTCATGATAGCTCCTGAATCAACCAGTTGTTTTCTGTCGAAAAGTTGGATGAACACAGAAGATTTATGAGAAAATTGTAAAAGGAGTGATGAAAATCCATCAGAGGAGAGAAAGAGAGCAAAAGGAAGAGGAAGAAAGAGAGGAAATACAGTTGGAGGAAAACTTCAGAGAGAGAGAGAGAGAAAGAGAGACATCAAACAAAGGAAGAAAAAAGCAAAACAAACAAAGAAGGAAGAGGAAGGAGAGGACAAGGAAAGTGACAGCAATCAGCCAGCTACTGGACACTGAAATCAGTGAGTTTTGTCAATTATATCTATAAAACAAGCTCCAACTGAAATATTGAAGCTAACAGCTAACAAGCTAATCCTAGCTAAACAACAGTTGGCTGTGTGTGGTTGCCTAGCAACGGCATCAATAGCAGCAGCATAGAGCCTCTATTTCAAGGCAAACATCAGATGTGAATATCAAACTGTGTCAAGATGTCTACCTGCTCTGAACAGATTATCCTCCAGCTGTTAACAAAACAGCAAGAACAAATATAAACAAAAAACATCAGACAGACCAGAAACTGTTCCTGGACCACTACAAAGATGGCAGGACCTGCAATCTAATCTTCTGGACTGATGAACCCTATGCCTGGCTGAATGTCATCAGCTCTTATTACTCAACAGTAAAGAGAGCAGGCATTTGTAATGGATGGAAAATCAGTATATTGGAAGACAATGATCCATACTCAACCAGAACAACAATCAACCTGTTCAAAAGGACTGCCGATACAGGATACATTGGACAGTTTGAGCCTGCTATGAAACAAGTGTTGAGAAGGAGAAGATCTCAGAGCACACCAACATGTCTCCTGTTCTCCTCCTCAGACAAACTTTGACAGATGCCGACAGCGGTTTCCTCCTAGGCGCTCTGAGGACCTGGATGAGGAACAGTTCTCCCAAATGATGAGTTAGTCCAGCTCACAGATGGACCAACAACCTAACTCTCATCCCAACATGTAACACTCAAGAGAGAACTGGACAATGTCAACTCACACTGAGAGAGATTCAGCAAAAGCAACCAACCAGAGGAACCAGCTGGATCATCTCAGGAGAGTGGAACTACAGAAAGACAGAGACGACTGTAGAGAGAGATGAGAGAGGAACTGAAGGAGAGGGACAGAACATTGTCCAGTGAAGTAAGACTGAATCTATGTTTATGTTATCAGATCCAGACCAGGTGTGACTCAGACTACACATGAAGAACAACATAGTCCTCTCCTCGATTTAACGCAGCCAGAATAGTACTCACCTTCCTCTCAACCAGCTACTATACATATACCAAGTTCAATCTAGTACCTCGAGTTTGGACCACAACAATATGTCACTGGAGACCCAATGCAGCTCTGGACCTGAAACTAAGCAGCAGGAACAGCAGACACAGAGTCAACAAACACTCCCAGGCAGAAGGGCTGACATCCTCCTATCATGGAAATGGAAAGTTCCTGGATGAAAAAACCCTGTTCAATGAGCAGAAAGATCTTGCCACAAAAGCTCTGGAGCTGCTGATGGTGCGTGAGCTCGGTGAGCCACATCTCATCCATACACCAGACTTAACAGGACAGAGTGGCAGACTCTAGAGAGTGATCAGAAGGCCTCCAACAGCAGGATGTCATCTACACTGCTGAGGAGAGACTTAGACCATAGACAGAGTGCACTTCCGCCTCTCCAGGGACTGCGCCCTCAACACCAACGTCTTCTTGGCTCAACATCCAACTCTAGACCTGGACTGCCTTTATGACAACGTCCATTTGCACAAGAAGCAGTATCTTTACAAGACCCTGAAAGACGTTGCCCTCAGCAGAGAACTACAGATAAAAGACAACATGAAGCAGATCACGCAGACCATCAAGATCTCTTCAACCTCCAGACCACCCAGACCCCACGATACACTCAAGAGCATCAGAGAGAATGGCGAGACAGCATCACCACCATCTGAGCAGCCTACACACAGCTGATACACAGACCTCAATACCCAGCCAGAACCACCCTGCCTGGAGGTGACTCCCAACAGCAGAGGACTACAGAGCAGCAGAACATCGGAGGAGCTCGCTGCAGCTGTGAGAGGAGCATGGCCTTCCTCTGTGACATCAGGGACATACAACACATATTAAACTATGCTCTCGCCTGTACGTGTAGAAGAGCCCAGAGCATGAGCAAATAATAGTTAAACATGATGTTTAGATTTTTAAATTGATTGTTAGAAGAGCAGAGCAGATCAAATAATGTTAACTGTTCATGATGTTTAGATTTTTTTTTTTTTTTTTAAGTGGTTTGTTAGAAAACAACAATTCCTAACAATATTTCAACCACATATTATCAGTTCACTTATCATTATATTTATCCTTTATCTACACATGATTTTCTTTTCTTTCAGTGTTCATCTTATGCTTTTTAACAGATCACATTATGAAAATCACAATAACATGTTGGAACATTCAATCTCAGAACTTTGCTTTTGGTCTAAAAGCAGAAACTCTCTTTAGATTAAAGACTCTGACATCATTGTCTTACAGAGACATTGCAGAGAAGGCGTTTCACTGTGTATCAAAATACAATGAGATTATTATGTCAACAAATCCCACAATCACAGGAAGAGACTCAGGCATGATTATATGGTATAAATCAGAACTCATTCACTCATTAGAAATAATTAAAAGTAGAATCATATATTTGTGAAAATTAACAAAAGATGCTTTGTGTTGAGCAACATGTCTACATGTGTGCAGTCTACATCCACCATCAGAGTCATACTATAACCCGATGTTTTCTATCCTTGAGAAGACATTAACCATTAAAAGCATGAAATATTCTGATCTGGAGACTTGAATGCTCGAACAGGGGAAAGGCAGACATGAACACAGAGACAAACATTTACCTGGAGGATATCCCCCTCCTGAATGTCCAACCAGAAAGAGCTTTGATAAAGTACAAAATACAAGTGGCATCCAGCTTCTGCAGCTCTGTCCTGGGTGTACATGTCAGGGCGGCTGAGAGATGTGCTACATAGTTCAGCTCTGGGCAGTAGCACAGTGACTACTTCATCAGATCTCACCCAGTGTCTCTCAGAGCCTTCAGTCAAATATCTCGACAGATCAATCTATCTGAAACACCATCCAACACACAGTGACCATGTCAGCTTTATAACTGCACAGACTCATTCAGATGGAAACCAGACAGTGTAAGTACCAGGAGCGCTGGAAAATCAGAAATACAGAGTTTAATTCATTTATTTCTTTCTGAAATGTTTCCTCATAATAACATTGTGTAAACTTTGCTGTGAACAAATCAATTCAATTTTTCATCATTTGGCTTTGTTATCTAATTTGAAAATCTCGAACAAACATAAACAAATAAACAACAACAAATGGTTTGACATCGAATGCAAAACTTGAGAGAAAAACTTTAAGAAGATTATCAATCAAAACACAGAGATCCAGATAACAGAACATGTTCAGTATGATGATGTTCTGAAACAATACAAATATACCTAAAAACAAGAAAGAACAGCACAAAGAACCAGCTCTGTGAAATCGAGAATCCTTAGAGTCCAAGTTCTGGGAGAAATGGAACACCATAAACAAAAACCAGAAAGATGAACTGGCACTTCAAGATGGCAATACCTGGACTAATCACTTCAGAGATCTGTATAGTAATATCACAAAAATAATGATCAAAACAATATAATAAATGGAAAACCCTGGAATCTGTGCTAAGAAAAACCAAAACCCTAGATTACCCAATAACAGAACAAGAACTCACAAACCATCCAATCCGTCAAAACAAAAAGAGCTGTGGAGTGATGGAATATTAACGAAATGATCAAATACTCAAACAATAAAATTAAATGGCGATTCTCAAACTATTCAACATAATTATATCAGTTGCACTTTTCCAGACATCTGGAACAAAGGTTTAATAACTCCAATTCATAAATCTGAGATAAATATGACCCAAATAACTACATGATCTGTATCTAGTAACCTGGGAAAAATATTTTGTAACATCATTAATAAACGACTCGTAAATTTTCTTTCTTAACATAATGTTTTACATAAATGCCAAATTGGTTTTGCCAAATTGCACAAACACATTTACTCTCCACACCTTAATTGACCAAGAATTAAATGTAAAGAAAAGAAAGGTCTCTGATTTCAGAAAGGCCTTTGACTCCATCTGGCACGAGGGTCTTTTCTACAGGCTCCTTGAAAGTGGAATTGGGGGGAAAACATACGATTTCATCAAAGATATGTATACAAAAAGCAGATATGCCATAAAAATTGGAGACAAACAAACAGCCTTCTTCTCCCAGGGCCGGGGGGTCAGACAAGGATGCACCCTCAGTCCCATCCTCTTTAATGTCTATATCAATGAATTAGCCAATTAGATCGGTCCACAGCAGTCATCCTGAAAACACAAGGTCAAAGTCTCCTATACAGACGACTTAGTGCTGCTCTCACCCACTAAAGAGGGTTTGCTACAGCACCTGAACATCCTGCAGGACTTCTGTCAGACCTGGGCCCTGACTGTAAATACCACAAAAACAAAGATAATGATCTTTCAAAAGCAATGCACAAATCTAATGAACACACACAATTTCTATTTGGACAACACTAAATTACAACAGACAAAAAACTACACATACCTCTGCCTAAACATCACATACACAGGAAACACCAACATGGCTGTGAAGGATCTGAGAGACAAAAGAAGAGCTTTCTTAAAAAGAAATATAAAACAAACATTCAATTAATCTGGCTAAAAATATTCCAATTTGTAATTGACAATTCTCCTGTATGGAAGTGAAATCTGGGGTCCTAAATTAAATCAAAATTTACAAATGGGACAAACAGTCATGAAAGTTTCACACTGAGTTCTGTAAGAACATCTACAGGTCAGAAAGACCCCAAACAACGCCTGCAGAGCAGAACTCCAATACCCCTTATTTTAAAAATACAAAAGAGATCAATTAAATTTTACAACCACCAAGTCAAGTCACCCACAGACATACCATCACAAAGCCCTGCTGCCCAGAGTCTCGGCCGGCTGGTCCTGAGGCTCTCTGAATAAAACACCAACCCAATCAGACCCAATTGATAAACCATCAGAAAGAAAAATACATTACATATTGGAAAAACAACCAAAACACAGAGTAAATTACAATGTTATCTGGCCTAAAAGAGAATACCGTTAGCAAATTATCTGAGCACAATCCAAAGTGCTTCAGTGAGAAAGTGTTGGCTGTACAGACTCAGTGGACACAGTCTTGCCATAGAAACAGGTCGCCACAGACAGAACTGGCTGCCAGAGAGGACAGACTCTGCTCCCAGTGTGACAGAGGACAGGTAGAGACAGAGCTCCACTTCCTCCTCATGTAAATATCAAGCGTTAAAACAAATATTTCACACATATAACACAAACATGCCCAATTTGAATTTAAAAAAGACACAGAGAAACTCCCTTAATTACTGGGAGAAATCCCCAAATGTTTAACGACTGCAGCAAAATTCATCTGCTGCTGTAACGAGATGAGAACGACCAGTGGACCCGTATATACACAACTAATACACACACACACACACACATGCACACACACACTCACACATGACCACACACACACACACACACACACAAAAACACCCCACGGTAACACTTCAAGCCCCTCAGACACACATCCAGGTATATACTTTATTGTTAAATTTTATATATCACTTGTTATTATTTATTATTAATATTATTTACTACTTTTAATACTAATACTATTACTATTATTGTTGTTATACTATTTTTACACTTATTTTATTTTATGTTATTAATTCTCTAAGTGCTTTGACAATATTGTTATTATAACTTTCATGTCAATAAAGCAAATTTGAATTGAATTGAAATTGAGATGGGGGGACAGGGAGGGAGAGAGAGAGAGTTTGCTGACATATTGACATATCTCACATGTTCACATACTTCCTGTTTGTGGCAGACAAAGTTACAGATTGCACGAAGTATACATAATGTTGTATGCATCAAAAACACAGCATTTAATTTTTCAGTCAATTACATCAAAGGAAAGGTGTTTGATGAGACTACTGTGTTGTTGAATGTAACATTTCCTCAAAGATTTATATTCTTTCCTGATGTTTGTAACACTGTTACTGACTTGTACTTGAAATGAGGTGATTTACTGCAATCCTCCAAGTCAATCTCTTGGGTTCAGAGACATAAAATTGATAAAATACATGGAAATACTTTTAAGGTCATTTTTATAGTAATTTAAAACCTCATGTGTGTGTGACCACACACATACACACTTCACTCTGACACACAGACTGTCAGAGTGAAGCCTTTGTTATGCTAATTAAGGACTGCATGCAGCTCACACACAGAGCAGAATGGCTTGAAACTTTCTCAAACAAATGCTTCCAGATGCCAAACCGTGGGTCCCATCTTCAATCTGAAAACATCACCAGATAGATAAATTTGTTCTGAACGCAAACATATAAAGCTTGTATGTCTATGGACTGAAAAATGTCACCTTAATCACAAGTTTACAGTGTGTTGGCCCTCATCTTTTCTTCCAGAGATCATCATGAGGAGTTGTGTCCTGCACCTTCTAACACTTCTAAAATCCAACCCGTTCAAGTTATGACAAAGTCCTTCACAAGTAATGTTCAGCAGGGGTAGAGCTGTAATTTGTGCAAGTTTGAAGCAGTTATGATAAACGGTGTCGGAGCAAATAATTATTGATTGACAGAATTTGTGAAAAACGCCATCTTACATTCAAAGACCGACAGCGCACTTCCTGTTGGAGTTAGGTCAGGGGTTGCAGTGCGACATTTGTAGGTCTTTATGAGACGAATGAGGCAGTTTTGGTTTGGTCTTTCTAAGTGGTTCCTACCCGTCGCACCGGGCATTTTAGTGTGTCTAGGTGGCACAACAAATCGTCAGGAGGTTTTGGCGCACATCACCTGAAACGCGCCATAACATCCAAACCATTCTAGTAATGGAAAAGTTACGCACAATAATTGATAAGGACACGTTGAAGAATAATCTGTGCGAGTTTGAAGCGATACGATAACGGTGTAGGAGGAGATGTTTTTAAGGAATTTCTTTTTTAGGAAAAATCTTACTTTGAAACGATATAGCTCACTTCCTGTTGGATTTAGGTCAAAGGTGCGAGTGCGTGATTTGTAGGTCTTGATGAGAGCGAACGAGGCTGTTTTGGTTTGATCTTCCTACGACGTTCCTACTGGCTGCAGCGGCCATTTTAGTGGTCTGAACAGTTAGGTGGCGCTAGAGAGCCCATTTTGGCACTTTTCAGATTAATTTTTTCATGTTATAAAATTTTTCGCCAGTCCTGACATGCGTGCCAATTTTGGTGAGTTTTGGAGCATGTTTAAGGGGTCAAATTCCAGTTTAAAGTCGCGTCGGATGAAATAAACAATAATAATAATAAAAAACGCTACAAAAACAATAGGGTCCTCGCCCTTTCAGGCCGAGGTCCCTAATTAAAGCTGCAAGCAGCGTTGGGAGGGACCTCGGCCCCCCGCCCCAGCTCATGAAACTTTGACATGTGCGATGATCAAACAACACACACACACAAACACACACAGGCCTGTGTCTGTCAGAGTGAAGCCATTGTTATGCTAATTAATGACCACGTACTTAGGTGACAGCACAGGCACTTCAAGTTCAGTTTGACTAATGACTAATGATAACAGAATCAGCAGGACGCATTTGACACCACAGCAGCAACACAACCACACATGTCACACTATCCAGGCACCGCTGTGATAGAAGTTAACCTGCAAGACAGTGGAACACAAAGGCTCTGGAGAAGAGGCCGAGTTACTGATATGCAGTACGGCAGTTAGTGACGAGCAGAGAGGGAGAGAAGGGAGAGAGAGGAGAGAGGGGGGAGAAAGATAGACAGAGAGAGAGAGGGGGGACAGGGAGTGTAGTGTGTGTGTCTGTGTGTATGTATGTGTGTGTAATTGTGTCGCTAAAAATTACAAATTATGAGCTGCAGGTTGCTTTAAGGTTACATTATTATTTTTCTCCATCTCTCTCTCTCTCTCTCTCTCTCTCTCTCTCCTCTCTTTCTCTCTTTATCTCTCTCTCCCTGTCTTTCTCTCTCATACATACACCCACAATGAATATTTGGTATGTATACTCTGACTTGGAGTTAAAAATCAAAAAAAAAAATTAATATTTTTATGGTTGTTTTTCAACAAAGACAAAAAAAGTCCTGGAGGGGAACAGTGTGTATTTTTATTGAAAAAATAGAAACTGCCCCCAAAAATGATAATGCATCAAAATTGGTGTTGTTATTTATCATTCACATATCACAGACTGTGATAAATAAAATATAAAAATCCATCCAACATTTATTATATAGTTAATCTTAATTCATGTTTTTTTCATTAAAGTAACAGTGACTTCATGTAAATAAAATGGCAAATATATTGTGAAAATCCTCAAAAGGAATGAATATTTGATATGCATAATCTGAGAACAAGTTGCTTAAAAGATTTAAGCAAAAAAATGTAGAGAAATATGTTAATATTTAATGATTTTTTTGTTGTTCACACCGTTCCGAAGGGGACAGGTGTGATTTTTTTATAAGGGGGCCCGCAGGGTTAAAAATGCAAGGTTCTTATGAAGGTGGTGTGAGCTTATACTTTGAAACTTGTAGACACAAGCCATGTGACCTAATGACACTTTGACATGTGTGATGATCAAACAACACATCCATATTCATTTGAAATCATGTGACCTAGTGAAAATATGAGTGATATGTACTGGCTGCTTTGAGGATCTAAGTGCAGCAAACAGACACAAATATATACTAAGACCTACAAATGTTGAATTAAAATCTGATTGTATACATATGTATATTATGTTATATTATTATGTATATTATGTATATTACATATACATATTTTTTTTATTTTCCCCCGTTAAAGGGTTCTTTTTGGGGAGTTTTTCCTTATCCGCTGTGAGGGTCTGAAGGACAGAGGGATGTCGTATGCTGTAAAGCCCTGTGAGGCAAATTGTGATTTGTGATATTGGCCTTTATGAATAAAATTGATTGATTGATTGATATGTGACACTAATAATATGTGTATAATAACACTAGCAGTATGACACACACAGACAGACAGACATAGACGGCCGAGTTCTCAACATGCAGAGAGGGAGAGACGAGAGAAAGAGGACAGAGGGGAGAGAGAGAGAGAGAGGGGGATAGGGAGTGGAGTGTGTGTGTGTGTGTGTGTGTGTGTGTGTGTGTGTGTATGTGTCTCTGTGTGTCTGTGTGTGTCCGTGTCTGTCTGTGTGTGCCATACTTCTCCTGTTATTACACACATATGATTATTGTCACATATGTATACAATCAGATATTAATATATACTTCCCACATGTTGTACCACAATAGCCAGAATCATAAGTCAAACTCAATTTTAAAAACTGTAAAGGGTTCTTATGAAGGTGGTGTGAGCGTATATTTTGAAAGTTATAGACATAAGCCATGTGACCTCATGAAACTTTGACATGGGTGATGATCAAATCAAACCTCTGTCGTTTTTATATTTATTTGTTTTAATAACACTGTGCACAGGGATCAGACTGTCAGTCTGTCAAAGTAGCTCCAAAATGTTTATTGCACATAATGTAGCTTACAACAACATTAATAGAAGTAATAGTATGATAATTATAATTCTGGCAACTATTGTACAATATGTTGAATTAATATCTGATTGTATACATATGTGACACTAATCATATGTGTATAATAACAGCAGAAGTATGAGAAACACAGACAGACAGACATAGACCGCCGAGTTCTCAACATGCAGAGACGGAGAGAAGGGAGAAAGAGGACAGAGGGGGGAGAGAGAGAGAGAGAGAGAGAGAGAGAGAGAGAGAGAGAGAGAGAGAGGGGATAGGGACTGGTGTGTGTGTGTGTGTGTGTGTGTGTGTGTCTGTGTGTCTGTGTGTCTGTGTGTGTCCGTTTCTGTCTGTGTGTGCCATACTTCTCCTGTTATTACACACATATGATTATTGTCACATATGTATACTATCAGATATTAATATATACTTCCCACATGTTGTACCACAATAGCCAGAATCATAAGTCAAACTCAATTTTAAAAACTGTAAAGGAGTCTTATGAAGGTGGTGTGAGCGTATATTTTGCAATTTGTAGACATAAGCCATGTGACCTAATGAAACTTTGACAGTTTATGATAGACGTTAACCTGCAAGACAGTGGAGCACAAAGGCTCTGAAGAAGAGGCCGAGTTACTGACATGCAGTAACAGGACACGAGACAGAGAGAGAGAGAGAGAGAGAGAGAGAGAGAGAGATGGGGGGACAGGGAGAGAGAGAGAGAGTTTGCTGACATTTTGACATATCTCACATGTTTACATACTTCCTGTTTGTGGCAGACAAAGTTACAGATTGCACGAAGTATACATAATGTTGTATGCATCAAAAACACAGCATTTAATTTTTCTGTCAATTACATCAAAAGAAAGGTGTTTGATGAGACTACTGTGTTGTTGAATGTAACATTTCCTCAAAGATGTATATTCTTTCCTGATGTTTGTAACACTGTTACTGACTTGTACTTGAAATGAGGTGATTTACTGCAACCCTCCAGGTCAGTCTCTTGGGTTCAGAGACATAAAATTGATAAAATACATGGAAATACTTTTAAGGTCATTTTAAAGTAATTTAAAACCTCATGTGTGTGTGACCACACACACTTCACTCTGACACAGACTGTCAGAGTGAAGCCTTTGTTATGCTAATTAAGGACTGCATGCAGCTGACACACAGAGCAGAATGGCTTGAAACTTTCTCAAACAAATGCTTCCAGATGCCAAACCGTGGGTCCCATCTTCAATCTGAAAACATCACCAGATAGATAAATTTGTTCTGAACGCAAACATATAAAGCTTGTATGTCTATGGCCTGAAAAATGTCACCTTAATCACAAGTTTACAGTGTGTTGGCCCTCATCTTTTCTTCCAGAGATCATCATGAGAAGTTGTGTCCTGCACCTTCTAACGCTTCTTAAATCCAAACTGTTCAAGTTATGACAAAGTCCTTCACAAGTAATGTTCAGCAGGGGTAGAGCTGTAATTTGTGCAAGTTTGAAGCAGTTATGATAAACGGTGTAGGAGCAAATAATTTTTGATCGACAGAATTTGTGAAAAACGCCATCTTACATTCAAAGACCGACAGCTCACTTCCTGTTGGAGTTAGGTCAGGGTTGCAGCGCGACATTTGTAGGTCTTGATGAGACGAACGAGACAGTTTTGGTTTGGTCTTTCTAAGTGGTTCCTACCCATCACAGCGGGCATTTTCGTGGGTCCAGGTGGCACAACAAATCCTCAGGAGGGTTGGGAGCACATCACCTGTAACACGCCATTATATCCAAACCATTTGAGGACTGAAAAAGTTACGCACAATAATTGATAAGGACACGTTGAAGAATAATGTGTGCAAGTTTTTTGTTATACTAATTAAGGACTGCATGCAGCTCACACACAGAGCAGAATGGCTTGAAACTTTCTCAAACAAATCCTTCCAGATCCCAAACCATGGGTCCCATCTTCAATCTGAAAACATCACCAGATAGATAAATTTGTTCTGAACGCAAAAATATAAAGCTTGTATGTCTATGGACTGAAAAATGTCACCTTAATCACAGGTTTACAGTGTGTTGGGAGGGAGAGAAGGGAGAAAGAGGACAGAGGGGGGAGAGAGAGAGAGAGAGAGAGAGAGAGAGAGAGAGAGAGAGAGAGAGCAGGGAGTGGAGTGTGTGTCTGTCTGTGTCTGTCTGTGTGTGCCATACTTCTACTGCTATTGTAGACATATGATTATTGTCATATGTATACCATCAGATATTAATATATACCCACATGTTGTACCACAATAGCCAGAATCATAAGTCAAACTCAGTTTTAAAAACTGTAAAGGGTTCTTATGAAGGTGGTGTGAGCATATATTTTGCAATTTGTAGACATAAGCCATGTGACCTAATGAAACGTTGACATGTGTGATGATCAAATCAAACCTCTGTCATTTGTCTATTTATTTGTTTTAATAACACTGTGCACAAGGACCAGACTGTCAGTCTGTCAGATCAGCTCTGAAATGTTTAATGCTCATAATATGTAGGTCTTATTGTTTACATTTTAAAAATCTTTATGACGCTTCAAAGACGTACTATCAATGACTAATAATCTCTATCAATGATGTTATTAGTCACACTGATGGAACATAATTCCTATAGCCTAATATTGCAAATTATTTGTTAATATTTCTGAGTGAGCAATGGTGCAACATTGCAGAGTCTTTAAATTTACTACATCTGTAACTGAAATACTGTCACTGAATGCTGTTGAGTCAAGAAACAAATATCGATCAATCAATCAATCAATATCACAAATCACAATTTGCCTCACAGGGCTTTACAGCATACAACATCCCTCTATCCTCAGGACCCCATGAGACAGAAGGGGAGACAGAGAGAGATGCAGGAGAGATGATCATGACAGTAGCTTACAACAACATTAATGAAAGCAATAATATTAAAATTATAATTCTAGCAATTGTGGTACAATATGTTGAATTAATATCTGATAGTATACATATGTGACAATAATCATATGTGTATAATAACAGTAGAAGTATAACACACACAGACATAGACGACCGAGTTAGACATGCAGAAAGGGAGAAAAGGGAGAAAGAGGACAGAGGGGGGAGAGAGAGAGACAGAGAAAGAGAGAGGGGGGGTGCAGGGAGTGGAGTGTGTGTACAATATGTTGAATTAATATCTGATTGTATACATATGTGACACTAATCATATGTGTATAATAAAAGGGAGTGGAGTGTGTGTGTGGGTGTGTGTGTGTGGGTTTCTCTCTGTCTGTGTGTCCGTGTCTGTGTGTGTGTGCCATAATTCTACTGTTATTATACACATATGATTATTGTCACATAAGTATGACAAAGTTTTAGGAATGAGTTTGGTAAATGTTATACTGTCATGTCTGTGTGACCACACACACTTCACTCTGACAGTGTGTCAGAGTGAAGCCTTTGTTATGCTAATTAAGGACTGCATGCAGCTCAGACACAGAGCAGAATGGCTTGAAACTTTCTCAAACAAATCCTTCCAGATGCCAAACCGTGGGTCCCATCTTCAATCTGAAAACATCACCAGATAGATAAATTTGTTCTGAACGCAAACATATAAAGCTTGTATGTCTATGGCCTGAAAAATGTCACCTTAATCACAAGTTTACAGTGTGTTGGCCCCCATCTTTTCTTCCAGAGATCATCATGAGGAGTTGTGTCCTGCATCTTCTAACGCTTCTAAAATCCAAACCGTTCAAGTTATGACAAAGTCCTTCACAAGTAATGTTCAGCAGGGGTAGAGCTGCAATTTGTGCAAGATTGAAGCAGTTATGATAAACGGGGTAGGAGCAAATAATTTTTGATCGACAGAATTTGTGAAAAACGCCATCTTACATTCAAAGACCGACAGCTCACTTCCTGTTGGAGTTAGGTCAGGGGTTGCAGCGCGACATTTGTAGGTCTTGATGAGACGAACGAGACAGTTTTGGTTTGGTCTTTCTAAGTGGTTCCTACCCGTCACACCGGGCATTTTAGTGTGTCTAGGTGGCACAACAAATCATCAGGAGGTTTTGGCGCACATCACCTGAAACGCGCCATAACATCCAAACCATTCTAGTAATGGAAAAGTTACGCACAATAATTGATAAGGACACGTTGAACAATAATCTGTGCGAGTTTGAAGCCGATACGATAAATGGTGTAGGAGGAGATGTTTTTTTAAGGAATTTCTTTTTTTTAGGAAAAATCTTACTTTGAAAGGAAATAGCTCACTTCCTGTTGGATTTAGGTCATAGGTGCGAGTGCGTGATTTGTAGGTCTTGATGAGACGAACACAACTGTTTTGGTTTGATCTTCCTACAACGTTCCTACTGGCTGCAGCGGCCATTTTAGTGGTCTAGCCTGATAGGTGGCGCTACAGAGCCCATTTTGGCACTTTTCAGATTAATTTTTTCATTTTATAAAATTTTTCGCCAGTCCTGACATGCGTGCCAATTTTGGTGAGTTTTGGAGCATGTTTAGGGGGTCAAATTCCAGTTGAAAGTCGCGTACGCTGAAATAAACAATAATAAGAAGAAGAATAAACCTTACAAGAACAATAGGGTCCTCGCCCTTCAGCCGAGGTCCCTAATTAAAGCTGCAAGCAGCGTTGGGAGGGACCTCGGCCCCCCGCCGTCATCCCCCAGCTCAAGTTGCAGACCTAAGCCATGTGACCTAATGAAACTTTGACATGTGCGATAATCAAACAACACACACACACAAACACACACAGGCCTGTGTCTGTCAGAGTGAAGCCATTGTTATGCTAATTGATGACCACGTACTTAGGTGACAGCACAGGCACTTCAAGTTCAGTTTGACTAATGACTAATGATAACAGAATCAGCAGGACGCATTTGACACCACAGCAGCAACACAACCACACACATCACACTATCCAGGCACCGCTGTGATAGAAGTTAACCTGCAAGACAGTGGAACACAAAGGCTCTGGAGAAGAGGCCGAGTTACTGATATGCAGTACGGCAGTTAGTGACGAGCAGAGAGGGAGAGAAGGGAGAGAGAGGAGAGAGGGGGGAGAAAGAGAGACAGAGAAAGAGAGGGGGAGAGGGAGTGGAGTGTTTGTGTGTGTGTGTGAGTGTTATTGTGTCGCTAAAATTTGCAAATTATGAGCTGCAGGTTGCTCTAAGGTTACATTATTTTTTTTCTCCATGTCTCTCTCTCTCTCTCTCTCTCTCTCTCTGTCTCTCTCTCTCTGTCTATCTCTCTCTC
Source organism: Epinephelus fuscoguttatus (assembly GCF_011397635.1). NCBI lineage: Eukaryota > Metazoa > Chordata > Actinopteri > Perciformes > Serranidae > Epinephelus > Epinephelus fuscoguttatus. The sequence continues at coordinate 517,714 of NC_064758.1, read as the reverse complement.
CCTGTCTTTCTCTCTCATACATACACCCACAATGAATATTTGGTATGTATACTACTGACATGCAGTACGGCAGAGTTAGTGACATCCAGAGAGGGAGAGAAGGGAGAGAGAGGGGAGAGGGGGGAGAAAGAGAGACAGAGAGAGAGAGAGAGAGAGAGAGAGAGAGAGAGAGAGAGAGGGGACTGGGAGTGGAGTGTGTGTGTGTGTGTGTGTGTGTGTGTGTGTGTGTGTGAGTGTAATTGTGTCGCTAAAATTTGCAAATTATGAACTGCAGGTTGCTTTAAGGTTACATTATTTTTTTTTCTCCATGTCTCTCTCTCTCTCTACATATACATATATATATATATATATATATATATATATAGGAGTTAATAATCAAAAAAAAAATAGGAGTTAAAAATCAAAAAAAAAAAATAATATTTTTATGGTTGTTTTTCAACAAAGACAAAAAAAAGTCCTGAAGGGGAACAGTGTCTATTTTCATTGAAAAATAGAAACTGCCCCCAAAAATGATAATGCATCAAAATTGGTGTTGTTATTTATCATTCACATATCACAGACTGTGATAAATAAAATAAAAAAATCCATCCAACATTTATTATATAGTTAATCTTAATTCATGTTTTTTTCATTAAAGTAACAGTGACTTCATGTAAATAAAATGGCAAATATATTGTGAAAATCCTCAAAAAGAATGAATATTAGATATGCATAATCTGAGAACAAGTTGCTTAAAAGATTTAAGCAAAAAAATGTAGAGAAATATGTTAATATTTAATATTTTTCTGTTGTTCACACCGTTCCGAAGGGGACAGGTGTGATTTTTTATAAGGGGGCCCGCAGGGTTAAAAATGCAAGGTTCTTATGAAGGTGGTGTGAGCTTATAATTTGAAACTTGTAGACACAAGCCATGTGACCTAATGAAACTTTGACATGTGTGATGATCAAACAACACTGCTGATTCGGGAAAATGCACTGTTCTAGTTCTCTTAGATCTGTCCTCAGCTTTTGACACCGTCGACCACCAGATCCTGCTGAGTAGACTGAGGGATGAAGTAGGACTGTCAGGGTCAGTTTTACATTGGTTCTCGTCATACCTATCTGGGCGTAGATTTAGTGTCACAGCTAACCAAATGGTTAAAGGTCTGAGTCAGCAGATCTGTTGTGTGGAGTCCCTCAAGGTTCTGTTTTGGGTCCTGTATTATTCTTGTTGTATTTGATTCCCTTGGGAAAAATCATCCAGAGATTTTCTGATGTTTCGTACCACATATTTGCTGATGATATCCAGCTTTACTGCTCTTTCAAGCCGACTGAGCTCCAGAGGCTAAATTCCTTAGTTCATTGCTTGGTGGAGATAAAACAAGGGCTAAGTGATAACACCTTGCAGCTAAATGTGGACAAAACAGAAACGCTGGTTATTGCCCCTGATGACTCAATTCCAGGGATTAACCAGTACTTAGGTGACTTGGGCCAGTCTGTTAAACCGAGCCTAAGAAACCTGGGTGTTGTATTGGACAAAGACATGTCATTAGTGCAACACTGCAAACAGCTGACCAAAAATTGTTTTTTTCAGCTGAGGAAAATCTCCAAACTCAGGAAAATGGTGTCACAAAATGATTTGGAGCTGATCATTCATGCATTTGTGTCTTCGCGTTTAGACTACTGTAATAGTTTGTTTTCATGTCTGAACAAGAAGGAGCTGTCTCGCCTGCAGTTAGTGCAAAACTCTGCAGCGAGAATTCTGACCCGCTCAAATAGGAGGACACACATCTCCCCTATTCTTAAAGCTCTTCATTGGCTGCAGTTTCCTGTAGGATCAAATTTAAAATTCTGGTTTTAACTTTCAGAGCTTTGTATGGTCAGGCTCCACCTTACATCAGTGATCTGATCCAGCCTTACACCCCAGCTCTGAGGTCTGTGGATCAGAATCTGCTGATGGTTCCGCGCACTCGTTTCCGGACCAGAGGAGACCGATCCTTCCAGGCTGTTGCTCCCAGGCTTTGGAACGATCTTCCGCTCTCTCTGCGTTCGATGGAGTCTGTTGACTCCTTCAAAAGGCAACTTAAGACCTATTTATTTGTTCAGGCTTTTGCTTAATTGTCTTGGGGCTGCTATGTTTGTCACTGAGTTGTCTTGGCCTTTTTTAATTTAAATTTGTATGTACTTCTTAACTGTGTATTGTTTTGTTGTAATTATAAAGCGCTTTGTGACCCAGGTCTGTGAAAGGCGCTGTACAAATAAAGCTTACTTACTTACTTACTAAGCTTACTTACATGTATACACTCATTACATATCCATGAGACAACTTCAAACAAATGCAATTAAAAGTGATGCCACTTGTCATACTTGTGCCTTATCTCACAAAGACCCAGGCATATATACATGTGCCTAACCATTTCTCCTCTTTCTTTTTTTTTTCCTCTTTCAGCACAAGAACAACAGGGGGATGCAATGGAGCCTGAACTCACCCCGCAATGAAACAACCACCTTACCCTGAGTCTCAACTCCGTGGGTTTTGCAAACCTTTCCCTGTTCCTTATTTTTAATAAACCAAACACTGAGCTTCCCAATAGTGTGGTATTTGTTTGTGGAAATGTGCTAATGCAGTCTTTGAGAATGATAACCTTAAATATTTTTGTTGTTGTAGTCTGTAGTGAGTCTCACGTTACTCCTGCTGACTTAAGCCAAAAAAAAATTCTCATCTCTGTGTCAGTGAAGAAACTGTGCATGTGTACCCCTCTCTCTAAACGATTGGAAAATCCCCACACAGCACCATGGTGAAGACTGTACGAGAGGACAACACAGATGGAAGGGCACAGACAAACTGCTTGACATCCAAGTCACATTTCTGTGTTTATTAAAAATTAATTTGTTATAGTAAATAAGTACATAGTAAAAAGACAAAGATACATAAAATAAATATGTCTATAAACTGCTGCTGCTGCTGCTGCTGCTAGCCCAGTGACCCATTGTGCTGTCACTTGACAGTCATTGGTAGTCACCTGTTGTCGGTCTCCTTCTGTCCCACTGAAAGTAATTAAGATAACATTAGTTATAAATCATTAGAATCATTACATTATCAATAAATGTTAGGATGTGATTACTCCTGACAACCATACAAGACTAAGGACAGAACTGAAAACATAACAGAAGCAACATGCTGTTTCACCAAGGTAAGGAAAGACTAACATATTTAAACAAGGCAGACAATAATATATGTTATATACACATAACACATAGTTATACTGTGTAATGATACATTTCCATCATATAATTATGGGTCATTCTCAAAATACGGTGAAAAACATGTCCCTGCATTTTCCAGACACACAAATGCTTGAAAATTTTTAAAAAAAATCATCCACATTAAACCAAAATTATGTAATTCAATACCATTTTAAATGATGATGATAATTTCAGTTTATATATTTGCAGTTTTATTTTTTTATTTAAATTTTAATTTCCTTTGTAGCTAAAAAAAACACTTGTCCCACTGCCATGATTCAACGGTATTGGACGGTGTAAAAATATTTCCTCTTTTTTGTTTAAAAAAATAATAATTGGTCAATTATGGACAAACACTGCTCTTAATATATGAATAAAATTAAAACTAAATTGGCTATTTAATAATAAAAATATTTTTTAAAAGAATATCTGTCCCTTGATTGGGTGTCATTGGTGTTACTGGTATCAGAGACCCTTATTTTGAAAGGTCAAGAATATGTAAGAGGTCAGGTCAAGGTCAGAAAGAAGAAGAAGAAGAGCCATTTAAGTCAATGCATGGTGAGTGTCTCTTTACTGAGTAAAAGTAAGATATTTTCAGTTCAGTTTTGTTTTTCGACGTGGTTCTTTTTGTTGTGTCATTGGTGTTACTTTGATTTGTGCTAGAGTGAAATATTTTTATGGAAAAAAACAGGTTAATTAGTGTAATTTACAGATTTTAAAATGCTGACTCATGCCACATTTGAGCTATCTTAGACACCATTTTGTGCAATTAGCCTGTTATAGATGTTTGTCATTGGTGTTACTGTCATTGGTGTTACCGCCCTTGCCTGTAACGCCAATGACTATAGGCCTGTGTTTTATCATCATTTAGCATGTTTTATCTCAACTAAAACATATAAATATACATTTAATACAAAATTAAACAATTATTCTGAAAAACAACGATTGTACAGGCAGAGACGAGATGCAAATGTAAATGTGTATGTAAACATTACAAAAAGAAAACATCAAAAATCAACAACAAGCAAAGATGAATTTACAGCTCTTTCAGAGCTGCAGAGACCAGTGCCTTCTTTTTTGGCCCTCGTTTGTTTGCACTAATAACAGAGATAGATGAAATAGCTCTTGAAGTTTACGTTTTAATGTTATGCCTGTTTACTCCATGTTATGGAATTTTTAATGACTGTTTTAATGAAAGTCTTTAGCTGTTTTAAAGTCATTCAGGCCTATCCTTGCCTGTTTTCTGTTCTTTTTTTTACTGTTATCTTTACCTTCATCAGCTATGAATGAGAACAGTTAGATTTCATTCATACTGAGTTGAAATGCATGAAATTAATTGAAATTGAATTTGAAATTAAATTAATTGTTATACAGTGTTGTACAGTGCCATTTATTGGAATGTTAAATGTAACAATGAATAGAAATTATTTGTCATACAGTATAAAGTCATTGGTGTTACTACAAGGAAATTTGAAGATCATATAACATTAGACATCATTTAAGATATTATTATTACTTATGTCAGTGCAATTTAACTTTTATCCAAATATATTATTATTTGACTTCATCCATGGTAAATTTCAGTAATTTTATCAGCATATTTTGTCTTTTATCAAAAGTACACATATAGTCGAATAAAACATTATCACTGAAATTGAGTAATAATGTTAAATATTTCAAAATTAATTCCAAAAATTACTGTTTTATTTCATGGAGTTTGTTCAACAGTTTCCAGATGTTGTGATATGTGCCTTTTGATTCATTTTATTCCATTCATGAATCTTGTAATTATAACCGAAAGTGTGGTAACACCAATGACAGAAAACTAAGTACGCCTTATAAAAAACATAAAAATTTTTAAAAAAGACAAATGTTCTAGTTGTCCATTACAGTTGTTAACATGGTCAACATGCTAATAAATACTTCCCATTAAATTACATTTGTGAAAACTGAATTAATTTTTTTTACTTTTTTGACTTGGAAAATCACCGTATTTTGATAATGACCCTTATGCTATGTCATTAATATACTTATACTGGGCTGCATACATATACAAATACATATCCTTATCCACATCCCTTATATTTAAACTGTGCACTGTGTACATACTGTGTAATATTCCTGTGTGCAATATTTTGCCACTTCCTGGGGAATATACATATATAATATATATACATTCCTATATTTTTACAGTAAAAATACTACATGTGTATTAAGCTGCTGTAACGTGAATTTCCAAGGTTGGGATTAACAGAGTCTTACCTAACCGTAGTAAACTAACACTAATACTCAAATATTAGCACATTTTACTTTAAAAAACAACATACAGATGTAACTGTTTATGGTGTGCTACACATAGATTATAAATAAATGTAGTTATTGACAGCAACTTACCAAAAATCAGAGTTCTGTCTCTCAGTATTATGTATTTAAACGGCCCGCCAGTAACTTCCGGGAACTATCCGAGGTCTACATGAGTCACATGACGCACAAACATTTTGGACTTCCGTTGTCGCGACTCTGTTCTATTCTACGGCACTGCCATGACCTGATTCCAACAGGAAGTGAGCTATTTGCCCTTCCAAAGTAAGTTTTCGCCTCAAACATGCTCTTAAAAAAACATCTCTGCCTACACCGTTTATTGTATCGGCTTTAAAGACGCACACATGCCACCTCAACTGCTGCTAAACAGATCTTCTGTATAACTTTATCAGCGGTTTGGGAATGGGAAGAACTTGTTCGAGGAGTTAAATCTCCACTAAAACAGGTCTCTTCTCTATGTTCTGTCTCTGTCTGTCTCTGCTCTTCTGCCAGGTGCACATGGCAACCGCTGTCACACACAAACTCCATTTTAACCCTTTAGTTTAGTTAGTTTAGTTTGTTGAGGAAAATATTCCATTTTCATTTCAACATTTCAAAAGACTGTGGCCTGAAAGTGGTGACAGATAAAGGCATACTGTAAATCAGAAAACTATTCATCATGACCCAAAGTTTGTCATGGGAGTAAATTAACTCATCTAATTTGCATATTGTGGCGTCACTAGTCGGCGGTCATATTGGATTTCATAAATCTCAGTAAAACAACATTTTGAACATATTTACACAGTAGATTTATTTTGTTTTGTGTTGTTTTTTTTCATCTCATCCTCAAAAAAGGGAGGGGAATCTGATGGGAGTAAATTAACATATCTAATTTGCATATTGTGGCATCATTAGGCGGCGGCCATATTGGATTTCAGAAATCTCAGTATAACAACATTTTGAACACATTTACACAGTAGATTTATTTTGTTTTGTGTTGTTTTTGTCATCTCATCCTCAAAAAAAGGGAGGGGAATCTGATGGGACTAAATTAACTCATCTAATTTGCATATTGTGGCATCACTAGGCGGCAGCCATATTGGATTTCATAAATATCAGTAAATAAGCATTTTGAACATATTTAAACAGTAGATTTCTTTTGTATTGTGCTGTTTTTCTCATCTCATCCTCAAAATATAGGAATAGGAATCTGATGGGAGTAAATTCGCTCATCTAATTTGCATATTGTGACATCACTTCTACATACCTACAGCTACAGAAAGCATTCAAACATCAAAACGTTCAGCACTGTAAGGATTTTCTGATGTTTGTGGCACGCATATCAGAACCAGTGAAAAATTTTAGAAAATCATGAAATTAACCCCTAAAGTGCCAAAATGGGCTCTCTAGCGCCACCTGGGCACACTAAAATGTAGGAATGTTGTTGAGACATCAAATCAAAACTGACGCGTTCATCTCATCAAGCCCTACAATTCTCGTGCTCACACCCCTGACCTAAATCCAACAGGAAGTGAGCTATTTGCCCTTTCAAAGTAAGATTTTGCCTTAAAACTGCCTTTCCTAAAAAATCTTCTTCTCATACACCATTTAACCTATCGGCTTCAAACTTGCACGGATGACAGATTAACTCCTTCTAATCAGATCTTACTCATAACTTTTTCCATTACTTGATTAGTTTGGATTTCATGGCCTCCTAAAGGTGAGATGTCAGAAAAACATCCTGACGGTCTTCCAAAGCTGTCCCATAGGAAATGAATGGCAGCAGGGGGGAGAAAGAGACCAATCTAAGGGCTTTTTCTAGCCTTTACAGCGTCTCCATACTTTCAGCTACAGACTCTATTCCAACTCTCAAATGTTGCCACAGCTCTCTTCTGTTCAGACCTGTTTTCATCTTTTTCATATCTTTTACCGTTTTTTATCTGTGCCTCTCAAAGTACCATGAACAAAAGTGGAGAAATTTTAAGTTTACAATGGGTGTGTATTGCATGCAATGCTGCACGCTAGAGTGGAGAGGGCTATAAAAATCGTCTAAAACTTTTGTCTTTAACTCGCTGCCATGGCCACAATTTTCACTGTACATACACAATTTATATCACAAAATGTAGGAAAATTTGTGCTGGTCACGGATATGTTGACGTGGAATCTCTCACACTTACACATTTTTCCTGAGTGACTCCAAAGCGAAGGGAGCGCTGTTTTTTTTCTCATTCACTCCCATGTAAACTCAGAGGAGAAATTTCTGGAAACAGCTTAGGTGCAACACATTTTAAACTCGCTCCTCTGACCACATTTTTGACTGTAGAAATATAAAACACGGCACGTGTGTTCACGAGAAGTGGCTGTCTCTCACAATCACTTTATTTTCTTGATTGGACCAACGGTTTGGGTATGGGAAGGACTTGTTTGAGGAGTTAAAACCCATATTAAACAGCCTTTGCTGATCTGCTCTCATGAGCTCTGTGTGCCCCCCTCAAGTGCAGGCAAGTCATTAATCGCCATGACAACGGCTGCACACACAGACACGGCCACACAGCTCTGGGAAGAACTTGTTTGAGGAGTTAAATCTCCACTAAAAGAGGTGTCTCTGTGTTCTGTCTGTCTCTCTCTGCTCTTCTGCCAGGTGCGCTTACTTAATTACCATGGCAACCGCTGTCACACACAAACTCACAGAAATATGATGTCTGTGCGTGTGTCTACATCTTACATTCAGACATGACAGGGGCAGCATCTCCATTTTAACCCTTTAGGTGCCAGAGTTAATTGAGGAAAATATTCCATTTTCATTTCAACATTTTAAAAGGCTGTGGCTTGAAAGTGGTGACAGATAAAGGCATACTGTAAATGAGAAAACTTTTCATCATGACCCAAAGTTTGTGATAGGAGTAAATTAACTCATCTAATTTGCATATTGTGGCATCACTAGCAGGCAGCCATATTGGATTTCATAAATCTCAGTCAAAAAACATTTTGAACAGATTTACACAGTAGATTTATTTTGTTTTGTGTTGTTTTTGTCGTCTCTTCCTCAAAATAAAGGAAGAGGAATCTGATGGGAAGAAATTCGCTCATCTAATTTGCATAATGTGACATCACTTGTACATACCTACAGCTACAGAAAGCATTCAAACATCAAAACGTTCAGCTCTGGAAGGATTTTCTGATGTTTGTGGCAATATGTTTGATATTTCTAAATAATTCACAGTGACGACATAAGCTGGGGGCGGAAACGGGCGCGAGTGCAAGGTCCCGCCAAACGCTGCTTGCAGCTTTAATTATTATTAGGGCCCGAGCACCTAGCAGTGCGAGGACCCTATTGAAAGTAGTACGAGGACGTACTACGTACTAAAGCAGTACGAGGACCCTATTGAAATGCAAGGATTTATCATTATTAGGGCCCGAGCACCTAGTGGTGCGAGGATCCTATTGAAATGCAAGGTTTTTTAGGTCCCGAGCACCTAGCAGTGCGAGGACCCTATTGAAATGCAAGGTTTTTTAGGGGGCTAAGCCCACAGGGCCTGGGAACCGTGAATGCAAGCATACGCGGTTCCCAGGACCAGCGGTGCTGGGAACCCTCTTGTTTTTGTTCGGGTTTTTATTATTATTGTTATAGTTTTTCTCTATTTTTATTTTTCCGTTGGTAAAAGTGATGCTGCAGGCTAAACCATGCAAGGGAGGGTGGTGTCATTTGGAGGGTTAGTCCAGACCCCTGCACGTACCTCAGACGCAAAAAATGACATAGGTCTGTCAGCAGGGGGCGCTATAACCAAGGTCAACGCGTTTTGGGCCATAACTCCCACACTGTATGTCTCACATTCAACAGCCTCATATCCCCAGATTCCCTGAATAGTGCTGAATCACCTGGGCTGGGCCACGCCCATTTCCGCCTTAATTTTTTTTCACAAAATCATGAAAACTGGAAAACCTGCTTTTTTAAACTCCTCCTTGGGATTTTGTCCGATCAGCGTGAAACTTGGCACAGACAGTCGTCAGCTGGACCTGATCTAAAGTTATCAAAAGAATTTTGTTCAGTACAAATATGCACAAATTATTAACAAATACATTTTGCTAGCTACCTATAAAAACTCGAACTGTTGCATATCTCAGTCAAAATAAATGCTAACAACACTAAATCTGAGATCCTTGCTTGGCATGTGACTCTGAGGGTATGAGCCAAATTTGACTAATGTTGGCCACTAGGGGGCACTGCAAATATGGGAAATTTATATCTCTCAAATGGCAGCACCAATTTGTACGACATTTGGTGAGTATGATGCTGGGTCACTCCTGAGTCCATAACTTGAAGTTTATCACGACTGGTCAAAGTGGGTGTGGCTTATTACAAGATCAACAACAAACATTTATTTTTATACTGAGGGCTTTGAAATTCACAGGGTATATATAGAATAGCACACAGACCACCCATACCAAAAATTGTGTATCTACTCCACTAGGTGGCGCTATAACAGAGGCAAACGCGTTTTGGCCTGTAACTTCCACATTTTAAAACACATCTTCATAAACTTTATATCCACATGTTCCCTAAATACAGTTGCATCTTCTGACATAGGCCACGCCCACTCCCACTGCATATGTCTCTTAGTAAGTCACTACACATCAAAAATAATTTTTCAAACTCTTCCTAGCGTTTAAGCTCCATCTGCACGAAACTTTACACATACAATCTCCAGACTGGCCTGATCAAAAGTTATCAAAAGAATTTTGCTACTCCAAAAAATGCGGTACTTATAAATAAACATTTTTTTTCTGCTAGCTAAAAAACACATACTGTTGCATATTTCTGTCAAAGTAAAAGCTATCAACATCAAACTCAAGTCACTTGTTTCAGAGGTCAACCAGAGGCTCTGGGCCAAATTTGCCACAAATTAACCGGTAGGGGGCGCTATAAACAGAGAAACATCAAGTGACATGAGAGTTGATCAGATTCGCATGAAATTTGGTGAGCGTGATGCAGAGTCGCTCCTGAGGCCAGCCATGAAGCTTAGTGATGTTTGGTCGGGCCGACTTCCAAGGCCTCCGCAACACCCGGGGGCCGAGTTGCGCAGGGAGGCTTGGCCCCCGTTCATAACTGCTTGCAGTTCTAGTTTATTCTTCTTCTTCTTCTTCCTGCAAATGAATTGCCTTTTTGGGAGGCTTAACATACCCGAAAACTCATGAAACTTTGCACACATCTCAGAACTGGTGAAAAATTTGATATTTTAAGGGTCTCGTGTTTGGATTCCAAAAAATGGCTCATTAGCGCCTCCTACAAAAGTTTGAGGAAACAGCCCCTGAAGCTAGTTTAACCTACACGTATGAAACTCAGCAGGCTCATGTAACGCCCAGAGACGTACAAAAAAGCCTCATGGAGGCATGCTCTAAACCCAACAGGAAGTCAGCCATTTTGAATTTACTGTGCAATTTTGGTGCATTTTGGCCATTTCCAGGGTTCATAGATGAACGAACTAGTCCTAGAGATTTCATCCGATTGACTTCAAACCTTGGTCTGTCCCATCCCAAGACCTTGAAGATGAAAAGTTATCAAAAGCTTGAGTTTTCGTCAATGACCATGGGATGGCGTCAAAGTTAGGGGTCTCGCCACTAAACAGGAAGTAGTTTATAACTCCAGCATACATGGTCCAATTTTGGCCAAACTTCACAGGATTGATGATAGTCCCGCCCTGAACACATCTACATGTCAATAATTAGAGATAAACATAGCGCCCCCTACTGGCAATGGGAAATGTCATGTTTTAGACTTTAATGTACATCTTCTACAAACTTGACCAGATCCACTTCAAACTTGGTGAAAAAAGTCATAAGACGTTGATAATGCTTTTTTGTGGAAACTGTGAGTTTTCGTCGAAGGGTGTGGCTATGGCCTGGCAGCGATCTTTGATGTTTCGCCATGATGATAAACGTTGGTGTAACTTGACTCCACGTGGGAATATCTTGCCAAAACTTCACACATATGATGACAGTCCACCCTGAACACATCAACAGAGGAATTTTGAATCACCACGATTGCGCCACTTTCTGGCTACAGAAAGCTACTTTATACATTCTTTGATGTCCCGCTTCTAGCAGGTTAATCAGACCCACCTCAAACTTGCTGATCTAAGTCCTTAGTCATTGATGATACTTAAAATGAAGCTTTTGAGTTTTCATCAAACGCTGTCACCGTGGTGCCGCCTTGTTCGCCATCAAACACGATGTTGTTTTGAAGGGACAAGGGATGCCTGAAAACTCACCAAACATGGCATACACATCACAGGTCACAAGTCCTGTTGTCTGATGTGATTTTTGTGCTTTGATGCACCAAGATGGCTCAACAGCGCCCCCTAGAATATTTCAATTAAGCAGCCCCCAAAGCTGGTTTGACCTGCAAGTATGAAACTTGGTAGGCACCTGTAACACTCTATCATGTATAAAAAAGCCTCTTGGAGCCATGCTCCAAACCCAACAGGAAGTCCGCCATTTTGAATTTACTTGTGCCACTTTTGTGCATTCTTGCCCATTTCCAGGGCTTGTAAATCAACGAACTTGTCTTACAGATTTAATCAGATTGGCTCCAAACTTGGTGTATGTAAGCGTGACTATGTTGTGACCAAAAGTTATCACAGAATTTGCCCAATGTTGAATGGCACGCCCGCTGCCGAGTGTTGAATCTTGAGGTCTTGCCATGAAAAACAAAAACTGGTGTAGCTTTGGCATAAATGGTCCAATCTCCACCAAACTTCACGATTCATATTAGTCCTGCCCTGAACACATTTTCATTACCATATTTCCTGATAATCATAGCGCCACCTAGTGTCGAAAGGAAGTACTTTTTATCAGACACTTATCTTTGGATTAACCTGAAATTTCAATGCTGTTGTCCATATTTGATGTTCACAAACATATCATTAGTGTCTACATGTGCTACAGAGGGTTTAATTTTGATGTCTCGCCATGAAAAATGACAGTGTTGTAACTTTGGCATAAATGGTCCGATATCCACCACACTTCACATGATTCATATTAGTCCTGCCCTGAAAACATTTATATTACCATATTTCCTGATACTCATAGTGCCACCTACTGGTGACAGGAAACAGGTCTCATCAAACACTTATCTTTCGATTTATCTGAAAGTTACATGCTGTGGTGTGTATTTGATATATAAAAACATGTTGTATAATTAATGCGCTCTCCAACTCCCTCTACTGGAAAGAGGAAGTGATACAAAATGTGTAATATGTCATTCCAGCACTGTATCAAGGATATACCATGTCACTCCTGCATGTGATGTCGAACTTTGACAGAAATGAACTGACACGTCAGAAGGCATCCTGACTTCCGGAAAACTGACTTCCGGTACGGACTTCCAGTATGTATACAACTTCATGTATGGACTTCTGGTATGGACTGGATATATGGCGACGCCCTTGTCTGCCATCTTGCCTGCGGTTGGGTACGCTTGTTAATTAGGGCCCAAGCACGCTGTGAGAGGACCTTATTGAAACTGAAGGAATTCTCCTCCTTCTTCTTCTTCTTCTTCTTCTTCTTCATCTTCTTCTTACAAATAAATTTCCTTTTTGGGAGGCTTAACATATCCCAAAACTCATGAAACTTTGCAGATGTATCAGAACTGGTGAAAAATATGATATTTTAAGGGTTTTGTGCTCGGATGAAAAAAGAAAAATCCCTCAGTAGCGCCCCCTACAAAAGTTTGAGGAAACAGCCCCCGAAGCTAGTTTAACCCAGGAGTATGAAACTTTCAAGGCTTATGTAACACTCCGAGACGTACAAAAAAGCCTCTTGGAGACATGCTCTAAACCCAACAGGAAGTCAGCCATTTAGAATTTACTGTGTAATTTTGGTGCATTTTTGGCCATTTCTAGGGGCCCTTAATTTTCGAACTCCTCCTAGAGATTTCATCCGATCGACTTCAAACCTTGGTCTCTGCCACCCCAATGACTTGGAGAAGAAAGATTCTTCGAATCTTGAGTTTTCGTCAATGCATGTGACCGTGTGATGGCGTCAAACTTGGGGGACTCGCCACTAAACAGGAAGTAGTTTATAACTCCGGCTTATATATACAAAACTTCCCCAAACTTCACAGGATCGATGACAGTCCCGCCCTGAATACATCTACATATCAATAATTAGTGAGAAATATAGCTCCCCCTCCTGACAAGAGGAAATGTCATGGTTTAGACTTTGATGAACATCTCCTACAAAGCTGACCATACCCACCTCAAACTTGGTCAAATAAGCCATAAGACCTTGATGATGCTTTATTGTAGAAACTGTGAGTTTTCGTCAAAGGGTGTGGCCATGGCGTGGCAGCGAATTGCGATGTTTCGCCATGATGATAAACATTGCTGTAACTGTACTCCATGTGGGCATATCTTTCCAAAACTTCACACATATGATGACAGTCCAGCCCTGAAAACATAATTTTCACCATGATCACCATCATAGCGTTTCCCACTGGCAACAGAAAGTCACTTAGTTCATTCTTTGCTATCCGTCTTCTAGCTGCTTAATCAGAGGCACCTCAAATTTACTCATAAAAAGTCCTAAGACCTTGATGATACTCAAAAATTAAGCTCATGCGTTTTCATCAAACGCTGTCACTGTGGCGCCATCTCATTTCCCATGAAACACAAAGGTGTTTTTAAGGAGCAAGGGATGCTTGAAAACTCACCAAAGGTGGCACACACATCAGAGTTCCCAATTTGTATTGTCTGATGTGATTTTTGTGCTCTGATGTGCCAAGATGGCTCAACAGCGCCCCCTAGAAAATTTCAATGAAGCAGCCCCCGAAGCTTATTTGACGTGCATGTATGAAACTTGGTAGGCACCTGTAACAGTCCAAGACGTACAAAAAAGCCTCTTGGAGCCATTCTCCAAACCCAACAGGAAGTCCGCCATTTTGAATTTACTTGTTTACTTTTGTGCATTTTTGCCCATTTCCAGGGCTCGCCAATTAAAGAACTAGTCCTAGAAATTTTATCAGATCTACTTCAAACCTTGGTCTGTCCCACTCCAAGACCTTGAAGAAGAAAAGTTATAATAAGCTTGAGTTTTCATCAGACCATGTGACCATGGCACGACGTTTAACTTCCATGTGTCGCCATGAACAGGAAGTGGTTTTTAACTCCAGCATACATGGTCCAATCTTCAGCAAACTTCACAGGATTGATGACGGCCCCGTCCTGAACAGATCTATATGCCAATTCTCAGCAAAGAGTACAGCGCCACCTAGCTGCAACAGGAAGTTCGTCTTTTCAGACACTTATTTTTTTTATTTATCTGACATTTACATGACGTGGTATATATTTGATGTATAGGAGCATGACATATCCTTAGTACCTTTTCCAACCCCCTCTAGTGGCAAGAGGAAGTGGTGCAAAATGTGAAATAGTCATTCCCTGACTGAATGAAGGATATGCCATCTCACCCTTGCTTGTGCTGTCTGACCTTGACAGACATGAACTGACGCGTCAGCCGGCATCCTGCCATCATCCCCGAGTTGCGCAGAGGTGCGAGGTCCCGTTCATCGCTGCTTGCAGCTTTAATTAATTTTGTTATTGTAAATGTAAACTTTATTTATTCACAAAGAGAAGTTACCTAAGTCAACTTCTGAATTCTTATCTTTTCTGCTAGAATTTAAGACTCTTCTCAAGTAGCTCAGTTTATTAAAAACAAAACAAAAGGAATGCCAGGCTTCTGGAAAGTGCAGATTTTGTTGTTTTGTTTATTTTGTTCAGAGGAACTGAGCAGTATTGAGACAGCAGGCACGTGTGTCTCTGGAGAGCGGAGCTCAGTAAATGTTACAGGGCAGAAGCCCAGCTGAGCAAGTCATCTGTAGCACTCAAAACCGGAGGGTGGGTGTCGTTCGCATGCCATTTAGGGCTGCCAGCGGTGAAGACAGATAGATTGTAGGGCAAGGTTCCTTTGTGAGGTAGAGCTCATGTAGCGATAGCGGGGATCTGTAGGAGTGCCTTTGTTCGCTCTCCAGCCTAGTGAAGAGGCTCTCCTGCTGTCTGTGGAGACACCTCTCTGCGCTGGAGCGGCCGTCTCCCCCACAGCTGACTGACTGAGACTGGACCAGTGCCAAGCTGAGACCCTGGGGGAGGGTGAGCTTTTTTAATGACAAAATTCTAACTATCAGAGGCAAAATTCATGACCTCCTGTCCTCAGATAGTACCTATCATAGGCAGAGTTTGCGGGGAGGCAGGCGGTGCACTGGCTGAAATATGTCACGACATTGAGTCTAAAATATGGCCAATAAAAATCTTGCTTTTTTAAAAATGTATAAATATTTTAAATAATGCAATAAAACAAAACAATTGTATGAAATAAATATGAATCTTATTATGTTATATTTTGTAATAAATTCATTTTTGAACAGTTATGTGACTTGGCGTTGTGACGTTAGAGACGGTTTCCGTTTCCCTCTCATTTTGGCATTGATTCAGCTAGCTAGCTGTCCTTCAGTTAAAGGGCCAGTGTGTAAAATGGGTTGGAAACAGTGACATCAGTGGTCAAATTCTAGATTGCAGGGCTCACTCGCTCACCTCTCCCGTCAAGTAAATGACGTTGGCCTCGTAGGGACAAAAAGTCTTGCGCACGAGTTTTTCAGGAGTAGGTCTATCTAGCGACAAGGTGAATGTTTATTTAGAAATCTAAACCATGTTATGATATTGTAATGAATCCCTCACGAGCAGGAGACCAGAGGAGCGTTCGGGAAAAAGGCTCCAAAAACTCCGGTAACACTCCATGGGGTAAAAGACTCCGTCCCAAACGCTGACTCTTCTAGCGTAACACACACACTTCATACACACATACTCGTTTACCATACTGAGTGGGGACCCCCCTCCCCCTCTGCTCCACCAATCTCCAGCCCGCACACTGACTGACAGCGTAGCCGGTAAACAGAGCTCAGCTGTTTATTTAGCCTAGCAATATCTCCGGACTATAGTAGCTGCAATGGACGACTTTGAACGCGATTTTGAAGAGTTTCTTGTAGCGGACACAGACCCAGAGCCATACCTGTTTGAGCCGTAGTATACAGATGAGGAACTCCATGTGTTTGATGCTGAGCAGGCGAGAAGAGAGGCTGAATACACAGAATGGGATTCGGTGCTCCTGCTACCATCGTTGGGGAGATATATCATCAGGAGGAAAAGAGAGAGTACATCACAAGAAGTGAAGTTGTGTCTTCTTTTCCTCGCAGATGACGGTTCGGGTTCATCCTCTCCTGTTGCGTGGTAAGTGTGGTCCATTCGCAAACTTTATAACTAAAAAAACTTTTCACAACTCTCTATCGACTAACTACTAACACTCTCTGCTGTTTCCTCCTCCTTCTTCCTTCCTTCCGCTGTCTTCGTTGGTTCATTTATACACGCGAAACGCATTCTCTAGCTGGCTGGATTGTCTGCTCGGTCTGTCGTACATACATGGCTGCGCAAGATGGCGACCTCTCTGAAGCAAGGCCCTTGCTATACATATATATACAGTATATACATATATATATATATACATATATATATATATATATATATATATATATATATATATATATATATATATATATATATATATATATAAGCATAATTGTAAGGCTACGAAAACCAAACGAATTTTATTTTATAGCAATTATACACTTGTATAAACATATTAATGAGTAGAATATTCAGATTCAGATTCAGATTGACAATAAACCATGCCAAATATTACACACTGGCCCTTTAAGAATGAGCAAAAATGGACATTTGGCGATTTTTAAAATGTCCACTTTCAACTAAGACTTCAACAACAGTTGAACAAGAGCCACCTGGGCCTACATGTGAAGATCCGGACCTGGAAACACCCGAGAGCAGCTCTGGAATAGCAAGCCCAGCTAACTCCACATCACATCTCGCTCCGGGGCCACCGTTGAGCTGGTTAGCCACCGTGACCACAACAGAGCCACCACCGGGGCCACCAGTGGGTAACATTAATGATGATCTTGGCGAAAAGCACTGCTGTCCCAGCAATAAACTGGACAAACATGCAAACTCTCTGGCGCATCTGAACTGCATGGTTAAATGGGATAACTTTAAACAGAGTGCATCTTCGGGATCTATAGCGGCCAAACTGTCTGAGAGCCATAATGCTGCTGTTGAGAAGAACAGATCTTATCTGTGTAAAGTCGTGGATATTGTGAGGCTACTGTCTAAACTGCCTAAACTGCCTTTCCGTGGACACAGGGAGGGAAACGAGTCAGAATCGTGGGGGAATTATCTTGCGGTTTGCGGCTTCTTCTCGAAGTATGATTCTGACTTTAAAAGTATGCGGTCAAATTATTTCAACACTACAAGTCCAGATTTCCAGAATGAAGTAATCGACATATGTGCAAACTTGGTTCATGCAGAAATTGCACAGAAAGTACAGGACACTGGCTTTTTTTCTATAATTGCAGATGAGGCCAGGTCATCCAAAACTGAACAACTGTCAGTTTGTTTAAGATATGCAGAGCAGCTTGAAATCAAGGAGCGTTTTTTGATTTTTGTTTATTGCTCAGCATCTCGGAACGCAGCTGGGATTGTGGAAGCCATAAACAAAGGACTGGAGATGTGTGGACTGAAAAACATCCCAATTGTTGCCCAGAGTTACGATGGTGCCTCTGTAATGTCTGGTCAGGTTTCTGGTGTGCAGCAGCGCATCAAAGAGACGCATCCATACGCAGCATACATACACTGCTTGGCGCACAAACTAAATCTGGTGCTTGTGGATTGCTGCACTGTCAACCGTAGTGTGAAAACATTCCTGAACGTCATTGGCAAACTGTACTCTGTTTTTGCAGAGTCGTCAAACCATCATGGCTTTACTGAAGTCCACAAATCGCTGAATATGAAACAAACTGAAATTGTGCAGCCCAGTGTGACGCGATGGGCCTGCAAGTGGCGCTCTTTGCATGCAGTTAAAAAGCACTACTCTGCAATTACAGGGTGTCTGAGAGAAATAAGTGATGAGGGAGACAAGTGGTCAGTGGAGGCCACCGGCCTTTATGAACACCTTACCAGATTGTCATTCATTGGTGCAGTCCTCCAACATCACACTCTCCAAAGCAGCAGCGCTTACCGACAACCTGAGAGCTCACTTCGTATCTCGGAGACAGGCTGATAAGTGGAGCAATGTATGGAGATCAGTGAAACAGTTCTGCCGGGACAACAACGTCTCTGTACCCGAGGATGTGGACGTTGAGTGTCAGACTCCTGGTCCCCTTGCACCCAAAAGAAAACAGGCCACAAAACCCCCCACCTCCCTCGACAGTTTCCTGATCACAACTACTTTGGGCCAAAGACAAACTGATGAAAATGCTGCGCAAATGTCATAGAGTGAGACACCTGGATTCCAGCAGCACCTGTATCTCCCAGTGCTGGATACCATCATCAACGAACTGGACAGACAATTCATGGGAGAGGCCGTTGAACTCGCACGGACCTGTGCAGCGGTGTTCAGATGTGACAAAAATGGAATCGAACCCCTCATATACAAAAGTACGCACGGCCTCAGAGATGGACCTTGTTAAAGCCTTTGCTGTCGGACCTGTGTCACGTTAACATCTTCAAAAGACTGTGATAAAAGACAGCTATCCAAATCTGCACAAGATGCTCCAGTTGGCACTGACTCTGCCTGTTGGATCTGCCACCTCCGAGAGAAGCTTTTCTGTAATGAGAAGAAATCAGAACTGGCTACAGTCAATGATGGGAGAAGCAAGGTTTTCATCTTTTGCGGTTCTTCACATTGAGGACGACATAACAGCCAAGCTGTCACCTGAGAAGATTGTGGACATTTACGCAGCACGCCAAAAAAGGCGTTTACTTCTACACTAGGTAAGACACATGTTATTTAATATATGTAGGCCTATACTGTATATATTTACAACCATACTGTAACAATTGTTGCTGAGCATCATCTAATTGTGATAACAGGGTTTAACTTTATGGTTGGCTGCCAGTGTGCTTCAGCTGTGTGTGATCATGTGTGATGCGCTGTGTAGTTGGCTTTATGTGTGTGTGTGCGCCCGCGCGCGTGAGAGCGCACACAGACAGGTGTGAGCACATTCCTTTGTATACAATTTAACACGGAATTAGTTCATGGCGTACACTAAATGTTTTAAAAGGACACATGGAAAATGAAAGGCTAACAGTAGCCATAAAACAAATTGATATTTTAACTGACTTAACTTCATGGTTGGCTGCCAGTGTGCTTCAGTTGTGTGCGCTCATGTGTGATGCGCTGTGTAGTTTGGCTTTATGGCAGGCTTGGCACTGTTGTCTGTTACTATGTGTCTATGTGTAATAGCCTATGTCACAGAATAGTTATATTGCACAGCATTCGGTGTGGGCAGCAAAGGAATGATTTCATTGTACAGAGAAATGCATTTCCTTACTGTGCACGTGACAATTAACACTTTGAATCTTGAATCTAGTTGGACTGTACCCTGATGTGAAAAATGTTTGCCCCCCTAAACTTTATAATTGCCTTAAAGACATAACAACCTTGATGAGCACCAATTTCCTGATGTTAAATTCAAACAAAACTGAAGTTATTGTTCTTGGCCCCAAACAACTCAGAGAATCTTTATCTGATGACATAGTTTCTCTAGATGGCATTGCTCTGGCCTCTAGCACTACCGTAAGAAACCTCAGAGTAATATTTAATCAAGATTTTTCTTTTAATTCTCATTTAAAACAAACCTCACGGACTGCATTTTTTCATCTGCGTAATATTGCGAAAATTAGGCCTATCTTGACCCGAAAAGATGCAGAAAAATTGGTCCACGCTTTTGTTACCTCAAGGCTGGATTATTGTAACTCTCTATTATCAGGTAAGTCTAGTAAGTCCTTAAAAACTCTCCAGCTAATTCAGAATGCAGCAGCACGTGTACTAACAGGAACTAAGAAACAAGATCATATTTCTCCTGTTTAAGCTTCTCTGCACTGGCTCCCTGTAAAATCCAGAATTGAATTTAAAATCCTACTGTTAACTTAAGGTACTTAAGAAGACTTAAAGCTCTAAATTGTCAAGCTCCGTCATATCTTAGAGAGCTCATAGTGCCATATTATCCCACCAGAACAATGTGCTCTGAGAATGCAGGGTTACTCGTGGTCCCTAAAGTCTCCAAAAGTAGATCAGGAGCCAGAGCCTTCAGCTATCAGGCTCCTCTCCTGTGGAATCATCTTCTTGTTACGGTCCGGAGGCAGACACCATCTCCACATTTAAGACTAGACTTAAGACTTTCCTCTTTGATAAAGCTTATAGTTAGGGCTGGCTCAGGCTTGCCTTGTACCAGTCTCTAGTTAGGCCGACTTAGGCCTAGTCTGCCGGAGGACCCCCATGATACACCGGGCACCTTCTTTCTCTCTCTCTCTCTCTCTCTCTCACTCTCTCTCTTGTCCTATTGCTGCATCTTGCTAACTCTGGATGTCACTAACTCAGCTTCTTCTCCGGAGCCTTTGTGCTCCACTGTCTCTCAGGTTAACTTGTATTGCAGTGGTGCCTGGACAGCGTGACGTGTGTGGTTGTGCTGCTGCTGTGGTCTTGCCAGATGCCTCCTGCTGCTGCTGTTATCATTAGTCATACTTCTACTGTTATTATACACATATGATTATTGTCACATATGTACACTATCAGATATATATTTATTATATATCTATATATCTATATTTATTAACTATATATTATTATATATAGATATATATATAGATATTATCAGATGTACGACATCTATTGCACGTCTGTCCATCCTGGAAGAGGGATCCCTCCTCATTTGCTCTTGCTGAGGTTTCTACCATTTTTTTCCCTCGTTAAAGGGTTTTTTGGGGGAGTTTTTCCTTCTCCACTGTGAGGGTGCTAAGGACAGAGGGCTGTCCTATGTTGTAAAGCCCTGTGAGGCAAATTGTGATTTGTGATATTGGGCTTTATAAATAAAATTGATTGACTGATTAAGTAGTTTTAATTAGGGACCTTGGGCAAAAGGCAGAGGACTTTCTGCCAGACTTTTGTTTCTCCCACCGCCTTTTGAGGCCAAATTTGACCCCTAAACATGCTCAAAAACTCACCAAAATTGGCATGCATGTCAGGACTGGCGAAAAATTTGATAAAATGAAAAAAATAACCTCTGCTGCTGCAGCCCGTAGGTATGTCGAAGACAGATCAAACCAAAACTGGCTTGTTCATGTCATTAAGACCTACAAATCACACGCTTGACACCCCTGACCTAAATCCAACAGGAAGTGAGCTATTTGCCCTTTCAAAGTACGATTTCGCCTCCAAAATTCTCTTTTTCAAAAAATATCTCCTCCTACACTGGTTATCGTATCGGCTTCAAACTCGCACACATGACAGCTCAACCCCTGCTGAACAAATTTCTGAATAACTTTGTCATTAACTGGATCGTTTGGATTTTATGGGCTCTTAAAGGTGACCTGCCACAAAACCTCCTGACGATCTTCGAAAGAAAAGCTGACGGGCAACACATTTTAAATGGCCACTGTGGTCTGTAGGAATGTTGTAGAAAGATCAAATCATAACAGACTTAGAATTACCTGTGCCTTCCAATACTCTCCTCTCGCTAAAAAGATGTCATCTATTGTGCATAAACACTGGCATGTTGTTTCCACTGACCCTGATCTGAAAGGACACCTGGAAGACCCTCCGCGTGTGGTTTTTAAAAGACACCCCAACCTCAGAAACATGTTGGTGAGGGCAGACAATCCCAGTCCCCCATCCACTTCTGTTTCTTTTCTGAGTCCTGTAGAACCAGTCAACTATAAATGTGGCAACTGTCAACAGTGTAATTTTACACACAAAACTAAAACTTTTCATCATCCACGTACTGGTAAAGTCTTCTCTGTCAAAGGTGTGATTTCTTGTAAAACTAACAATGTTACATACATGCTGAACTGCCCCTGTGGTCTTGCTTATATTGGCAAAACATCCAGACCTCTTAAAGGGGCAATAAGCGAAATCGTTTCACCGCTAGGTTCGCTGTTGTGCACTGCTTGTAGAGCAAAACAAAGCAGTCTGCCTCTGCTCTCCAACCCCCCCCCCCCCAGCTGTGAAGCTAGTGGAGGCTAATGCTGTGTTCTGAGAATTCGCAAATTCGCATGTCAAGATTACATACAAAGTCAATGCAAAGATGCGATTTTACGCGAAATCGCGCCGGGCGGCGTGATGGACGCGTCTAGTGCGACGCGATGGACGCAATAGAGGCGTTTAGCGCGGCGTGCTAGACGCGACATTCGCGTCCAACGCCTCATCGCTCGAGTTGAAAATATTGAACTTTTGAAGGGAATTTGCATGACGCTGTGCCGCGAAAGCCAATCAGCGTTGAGATTCTCCTGACGTCACTGGCTGTGTCAACAACGTCCAGTTGTTGACACAGCAATAAACTGCTACTCACCGGAGACAGATGGACAGACGCTCCGCAGCTGAAATGGACCGCTTGTAGTTGGTGTCCTTCCGGGAGATCCTGGCACCAACCCTCGCCAACAGGTCCTCAAACTGGGCCCCAGTCAGCCTGAAGTACCGCTGAAAGCAGCTATCATCCAGACGGAGTTCCTGGAGGAGGTGGTGAAACTCGCCAAGCTGGAGGCGCTTCTGCAGGATAGGGTGAACCCAAAAACGACGGCGTTTGGCCCTCCGACACATTTGGGACTTCCAGAGCAGGTACAAAGCAGCAATGGTGGTTATCTCAGCCATGGTCGTCAGTGGCTACCCGGAGCTATATGATACTACGTGTCTACTCTACAGAGACCGCAACAAAAAGGAGCAGGCTTGGGTGAAAGTCGCCGAGGAGACTGGTCTACTTGGTAAGTTCTGTAAATATGTGTCTTTAATTAGTTTGCAGAATGGTTGTACTATGAACGTTAGCACTAGCTTAGCTCCAGTTAGCACAACCGGCTTCCCCGCTACTTGCGCGAATGACGCGATAACGCGAATTAACAAAATGGTCAGGCGTCCAAACTCGGGCGTTACGGGCGGCGCGTTACGAGTGATTAAATCGCGTTCATAGCGATTAAATCGCGTTCATCGCGTTTGGTGGGAACACAGCTTAACTGGGTGTGTTAGTAGCTGAGTGAAGTGGAGCCTGAGGAGGTAGCACCGGTTAGCCCCCGCTTTCACTGTAGGCAGATTCACTCACCACAGGGGCGAGAAAATCAAACATAAACAGCCAACTTAGTTTAGCAGTTAGTAATGTCTTTCACTCACGGTCTCTGCTGTGTTTAGCTATTTCCCTGCTTTCCTGTTAGCATTAGCACTTACTCGGCTGCCATGCTAACGCTCCAACTGAGCCGGGCTCACGCTTCTCCGCCAGGCTCAGTGAGTCGGAGCCGAGAAGCGTGGGGACGTTAGCCTTAGCACTAGTCGGCTGCTATGCTAACGTTCCAACTCTTCACCGTGAGCCCGTGAGCTCTCTTCTCCTGGAGAAGAGAGGAATGTTAGCTTTAGCTCCCACAGTTAGCACTAGAGCTACTACGGCTACTGGAGTAGCTTGCAGCTATGGAGCGCTTCTACCAGCTCTTCTAGTCGCTGTGCCTCGACTCCATTTCAGCAAATATATTACATTTATTAGAGGGACCATCATCATTGAAGTAGGCAGGGGAATAGCTAAACACAGCCGCCAGACTTTTACAATGCTAATTGCAAATTAGCTGGGCTGCCGGGCTACACACCTAACACAACTGAAACGTCTGACCCATTGCTGGGACCGAAGCTCCGGACATTAACCCATGCTACGATTGTAACATTAAATTTAATTGAATCGACATAGCGACATGTGCCTAACGTTACTGTAACACTAATTAAAACAGACATTTGACTTTATGTTGTACCTGTCCAGGAGAAGAGCTAGCTCCGAGTCAGACTGTGGCCTCTTTAGCTCTTGCAGTGCTCTCCACCTTGGAAATGCAAGGCCAATGTTAATCCGAGTTCTGTCCCTTTCTTTATCCGACAACTTCTTTTCCAACAACCGTTGTTTCTTTAGAGGTAATGTCAGATCCTGGTCTTCTTCAGGTGGACGTTCTGCTCTCTGTCATTTCATTTCGAAAATAACCGCCCACCATTGCTCACTGGCTGTAGCCTTTTATAGGGAGGGAGGGCCAAGGGCTCCAAGAGGAGGAGGAGGAGGAGGAGGAGGAGGGGGGATTCACATGAACGTACATGAACGCGCAGCCGGACTGGCTTGTAAACAATGGTCTGGAGATCAACAGCTTACTCCTCAAACGTGAACTGTTCTGGATTTACACTTTAGAGACTATAGCCCTATTCGGACGGGATTAGTTTTACATAGGGACGAGGGGTAAAGTAATAATTACCAGAGATTTTAGTCCCGTCCGAATGTGCTATGTCAGTAATCATTACCGCAGATGTCTGTAAAGATTACCGCGACTTTTACCTTCTGTAAAAGGGTCAAGGACAATTACCTCAGGTAATACTAATCCCCTGCAAACATACCAGCAGTAAACATGTGTGTTAGGGCTGTCAAAAAAAAATCGAAGTTAGAAATATATTCAAATAGGCTATATTTATTTTTTTATAAGTTCGAACCTAAATTTGATAATTCGAATATCATTAATAATTAATTAATACTATCCTGTTGTATATCACGGCAAATCCCGTTCGGGCGGAGATGGCTCGCACATGAGCCGGGCCAGAGAGGGACGCAGCGGGAGGGAGAGGCACCGACGGAGGAGTCTGCTGCACCAACACCACCCACTGCGCTGTCCACGATGTGTGACCTGTTCAGGGAGACATACAGGGAGAGTGGTGCACCTGCTGCCTCCCTGCCTACCCTTTCTGAAGAAGAGATGAAACGTTACCAGAATGAGACACCACTACGAGCCGGCCAGGATCCAGTCTTGTGGTGGAAAACTACGCACTGAAGTATCCAAACATTGCTCAGATAGTGAGACAGAAGTTGATCATACCTGGCACTTCAGTGAGGTCAGAACGGGTGTTTTCATCCGAGTGTCACGTTCATATTGCGTCAGCAATAAGCATGTTATTTTTTTTGTGTTTTTTTTGTAAAAAAATTAAATAAATAAATAATAATAATACATTCTAATATTATTCGAACTCTATAAAATTCATTCATTCATTCATCTTCTAACCGCTTCATCCTCTTGAGGGTCATGGGGGGGCTGGAGTCTATCCCAGCTGACATCGGGCGAGAGGCAGGGTACACCCTGGACAGGTCGCCAGACTATCGCAGGGCTGACACATAGAGACAAACAACCATTCACGCTCACATTCACACCTACGGACAATTTAGAGTTATCAATTAACCTAGTCCCCAATCTGCATGTCTTTGGACTATGGGAGGAAGCCGGAGTGCCCGGAGAGAACCCACGCTGACACGGGGAGAACATGCAAACTCCGCACAGAAGGGCTCCCACACCCGGGATCGAACCGGGAACCCTCTTGCTGTGAGGCAACAGTGCTAACCAAATTAATTCGAAAATATTCAAACTCAATTTTATGGTGCTTTTGACAGTCCTATCATCCGTTCATGATGGCAGGAGGGCACGGTGGTGCGTGAATGGACTTACCTCTCCCACTTGTGGTAGTTTTACTGATATTTCTTAATCCATGCGAATCGGCCATTAATATTACTGACGTCCTGTGATAAAGTGACATTACCCCAGGTGCCCATGTAAAACTAATCCCGTCCGAATAGTGCTTATGTCACCCAAGGGTATGAATGAAGAAATGGACATCCGTCCTTTCCTGTAACTTGTTCTATATTCTCTGTCAGTTGTTGCCTTGATATCTGCGTGTCTCCACTATGTACTGGTACCTCTTACTTTCTGGGACTTTAGTGTCCCATTTTGCATCTATTCGGATGCAGCATTAGTGTTATTTTAGGGCTTGATGACGGCACTTTTGCCCGATGGCTGCCTGCACGTTCCACTGAGTACCGCTCCCCTCTGTATTTATTGTGTTGATACAGATGTTGGTGTCAACAATATTTGTACTCACACTTAATCTTTGGTATACTTGCCTTGATATGAAATTTCACTATTTGGATGTTATACTGCTGCTGGTATTGTGACTTTAATCATGTGTATGTGTTTTTGCATACACACGCATCACAGTTAGTTTGTTTGTGTGGGTGTGTGCCCTTGTGCACGTGCATATGTTATCTGCTTAAATATTCTATTTTTGACTACTGTCACAGCCGTGACAGTAGTCAAAAATCGAATATTTAAGCAGATGAGCGGAGCAAAAAAGGTATATAATAAACCACAAAATGTACAATACAAGATTGTAAAGTATTAAATAAATATTGAATAAAGTGCCCTGACACCCATAGGTGTCAGGGTGTCAGTATTCAATATTTATTTAATACTTTACAATCTTGTATTGTACTTTTTGTGGTTTATTATATATACCTTTTTTGCTTGCCTTATGTCCTTTTCCCTGTAACCCTTTGGATCACGTGACCCACATCACATGTACTTAAGATGGCGTCACCCTGTGTATTTCATTTACTAAACACGGTGCAAATAAATGGACTGAACATTGGAGCCCTGCGGTGTGCGAGCTATTTCTTCTTTACATTTTATGTTTTTTTCGGCTCAGCACCTGCCCCTTTTTTGTGGTTCGGATGTGCGTGTGGACCTTGTACTCCCTCTATGAAATTGTAAAATATGCTGGCAATCTCAAGCACTCCGTGGGCATGATTTACATGCATGCAATTAAAAAAAATTACAACTCATGTCCTCCCCGAACTTGTCATCAGATCTGCACCCATAGGTCCCAGGCTGCATCCCATACCTGTGTGCAGGGCAGCCTGCTAAATGAATTGTCCTGCTAAATGAATTTATATTAATAAAGATTATTTTCCATTACTCCTGGTTCCCTTCTCCTTTCATTCGGGTGCATAGTAAATATTCTGTGCTCAGGCTCTCTACATTCTCAGCATCTGAGACAAGGTTCATTACAAAAGCATCAGTCGCCTCCTCCGCTCATAACTCTCCTGGGTGGGACGAGGACGCGAGGAAGGGAAGCGAGTGAGTAAAGGGAGGAGACACGTTAGCCTGATGAAATGCACCCAGTGACATGTATGGATTCAGATTGTGGACTAGCTTGTCTGCCTCTTTAAAAGGCGTGGTGACAGCGGTACAGTTATACACTTCGGTGGTAGAGCAGCGGGAGGAGGTGAGCGCGCGGACGGTCAAAACAAACAAAACAGTGATATATGGTTAAAAACTCTCAGAGTAATAGTCGGAGAAATCTGACAGGTGATCCTTTGAGAAGGGCACATCCAGATCCTTCGAGGCGAAGTGAGAAAATGGGGAAAAACGGAAAGAAGAAGCAACTTTTCATGGACTCGGTGGGTCGGCACGGCTGTGTTGTGAATGGACCAGAGATAGGAGCTGATAGGGATGAGTCTGATGAGGTAGGAGATGATTCTTTCAGTGATAGTAGTAGCTTTATGGAGGTAGGTGCTGGGCCGAAGCAGAGAAGGGAGCGGGATTATCTTGGAGGTAGCGGTAGCGGTACTGATAGGGCAAAGAGAACTAAAGTGTCTGAGGAGGGGGGGCGAGAGGAGTTGGGGTATAAAATCATATTGAGATTTGGTGAGGAGAAGGGAATTTCTTCTATGAAATCCAGTGAAACTCTCTGGACTTTTGAACAGTAAGGTAGGTGATATTCGCATGGCTAAAGTCCTGAAAGACGGTAACTTGTTGATTGTTTGCAAGGATGAAAAGCAACGAGAGCGGGCTGGTAAGATCACCGAAATAGGACGGAGTAAAGTGGTTAGCTCAAGCCGGATTGAAAGTGGAGGAAAGCGGATAAAGGGAGTGATTTGGGGAGTGCCAGTTGGAGTGTCAATGGAGGAAATTAAAGCCTATCTAAAATGGGGAGTTTTGAAAAGTGCCCTGCGGCTGCAGGTAACTCGTGGAGGAGTGAGAGATGACAGTGAGTCTGTGTTGCTTGAATTTGAAGAGGAGGTACTCCCAAAGAAAATCACTCTGGGTTTTTTGAGTTATAGTGTAAGAGAGTATGTGCCAAAACCAATGAGATGCTACAACTGTCAGAGATTTGGACATACAGCCAAAAATTGCAAGGGAAAGAGAAGATGTGCCAGGTGTGGAGAGGATCATGAATATGGGCAATGTAGACATGAGCAGCCAAAATGCTGTAGCTGTGGTGGCAATCACAGTGTGGCGTATGGGGGGTGTGAAGTAATGAAAAGGGAAGTGATGATTCAACAGATAAGAACCCAGAATAAGACCACCTATGCAGAAGCTGTGAAAATGGTGACACAGAGAGAAGGGCAAGATGGAAGGATGGAGAGAAGCAGAACAAGAGTACAATCAGCAGAAGTGAGAGAGCCAGATCAGGCAAGCAAGGGGAAGATGATGGTTGAGGAGCAAGAACAGATGCTAATGGGATGGCAATTGAAGAATTGCTGGAAGAAAAGGGCATGGTTTGTGTCAATGATGGTAGAGGGACCAGGATAGATGTGCGTACAGGGAACACTTCGGCACTAGATTTAACCCTAGTTTCTAGGAATTTAGCAGGAAGATGTGAGTGGGAAGTGGTAGATGACACAACAGTAGAGTGATCATTTTCCAGTGTTGTGTAGTGTATTACTCCAAAGGAATGAAAGGCAAGGGAAATTTTGGGGGAACTGGATATTTAATAGTGCAAAATGGGAGCAGTTTGAATATATGTGTGAGAGAGAAGTATCTAAAATAGATTTAAATGAGGAGGTGGAGGAGATTGATAGAAAGTTTAGAGCAATATTGATAAAAGTAGCTAATCAGACAATTTCTAGAAGTAAAGGAACAATGAAGAGAAAGGCTGTGCCCTGGTGGACAGATGAGTGTAGTATGGTAGTGAAAGAAAGGAATAAAGCTTTAAAGGTTTTAAAGAGAACACATAATTTCCAGAACTTAATTAAATATAAGCAAGCTCAAGCAGTTGTTAGTAGAACTGTACGTAAAGTGAAAAGGCAAAGTTGGCAGATTTTTTGTAATAAAATTGGTAGGTCAACTCCTGTTGGGGATGTTTGGGGCATGATTAGAAGCATGAGAGGTGTCAGGAGAGAATGGCAGTATCCAGTTTTGAAGCTGGAGGAGGAAATGGCAGAGTCTGAGGAAGAGAAGGCTGAAATGTTAGCTAGGGCCTTCATTTAGATCCATAGCTCTGACAATTTGTCTGAGGAGGGTATGAGAGGAAGAGCAAGAACAAGTGCAGCACATCCTGGGATTTTGGAAAGAAGGGAGGATACAGACAGTGTAATGGATGCTCCATTTACTTTGGCTGAAATGAGGAGAGCACTAGCTAGATCTGGGCTAACATCTCCTGGTGGGGATGAGATTTGCTATATAATGCTAAAGCACTTAGGGGTCTTAGCATCAGAGGTGTATAAAGTACTTGAAAAAAATAACTAAGTAAAAGTATAAGTACCATAACTGAAAATGACTTTGGTAAAAGTTAAAGTCACCTATAAGAAAATTACTTGAGTAAAAGTCTTAAAGTAGCTCACATTAAATGTACTTAAGTATCAAAAGTATCTTGTGAAAAAATATACTCAAGTATCAAAAGTAAAAGTACAAGTACAAGTATTTTATAGTACGCATGAAAAGAAGCAAAACAACCAAAAATTATTCTCCCCTTGTTTTTTTTATTTCACTTTTTCAGGTGAATGAAATGTGGTATAGAATACAACTCAAAAAATAAACAATGTCTTGCAAAATTTAACACAAGGACCACTTTTTCACTTTTTAACTATGTTGGGGGCAATCCTCATGAACTGAGGCACACTACCACACACACAAACTTTCTGGTTCAAGTGGAGAAGTTGAACTTGCAGTTCATCCTCAGCAGAAGCTGATTTTCAAAAGTGTCCGCAGCTAGCCGTGCTCTTTTTGGGCTGAAGATGAGACCTGCTATGCTGAACAGCCTTTCGCAAGCTGCAGAAGCAGGCAGAGGTGTGTTGAGTTTGACAGACAACTTGAGAACCACAGGAAACGTCTTGAGAATCTTGATGTCATCTGTTGAGTAGGCCAGGTACGAATCAAGCTGCTTGGTGGCGCTTGGTGTTTTGTGGGAACTTTTCAGGATGTGGAAGAAGTCTCCCTCATCAGATGAGCCAGATCCAGCATCTGCTGAAATGGAAGGATCCTCCAACTGCTCCCTGATGTAGTCCAACCCTGAAACACAAGGAGGGTGACACTAGCATTAGTACAGTCACATTTTTATTGGACAAATTTAATTACATTTATGACATTTTCCATAATTCTAAAGGAATAAATAATATTACATTGACTAACAACACTATCAGAAACAAAAGGCCAAAATTAGCACACAAAAAAAGAAATAAAATAGAAAAAAGTTGTGAGACAAATTGTGAAAATAACAGATCTACAACCAAGGCAGTGTGAGCTTGCAGATTGCCTACTTTCACAAATTCAGGGAATAGATAAGGAGAGAAACACAAATTTAAAGTCTTGACTCTGACAATTAAACATCTTAGATATTGGCTCAACTTCTATTCGATGAGTAATAAAATAACATAAATGTAGTAAACGTACATTAAATTTGTAATTTAATGAATATTTTCTCCATATTGTCTTAACGATTTTCAGTGTAGCATCATCTTGGATCCAGGCCGTTTTGAATTTTGGGATGAGAATCGCTGCAGCAACCGATTCAGGGTCTCTTAACATTTCACCAAAACGGTTCTGGATGCCCACTTGAATGGCTTCAACCAATGGCTTGCAGTGCTTCAGTGCAATCTTTATTTTTTCCAGTTTGCTGCTCAGCAGGGAAATAGTTGGAAGAAGCCATCCCATCTGGACTTCCACTTCTCCTTGGAGGATGTTGATGGACTGGGCGACAGGGCTCATGGTGGTGTAGTACTCTTTGAGGAAAGTGAGCTCAACTGGATGGAACCTGTTAGGGAGAAAACAAACCACTGTTTCACAATTATGCATGAATATTGTACCCAAAAATAAAAAAATAGATAAATACATAATTCAAACTTACATTGGAACCTTCAATTCTACACAGATCTCTCTCAAAGCTGGCTCTCCCTTCTCTCTCAGAATCTTGAGGAGCCTTTCCACAGCCATAAACATGGAGTTCCACCTGGTGGCGTTTGGTCGTAGCAGCTGGAGGGAGCAGGCATCTTCCACAGCTCAAAGCCATCATTTTCATCTAGGACCGAAGTCACATCAACAAATTCCACTCCCTCCTCCATCTCATTCCCTTCCTCATTCTCTTTCTCTTCCTCTTCTGCTTCATTATTGTTTTTGTCCACACTAAAAATTTGAAAAGCCTTCAGGAAGTTGGAGCCATTAACGGTTGTTGTCCTCACAACTTTGTTCCTGATGCCATATTCAGAATGGATGTCATTGAGTGCGGTGGCCAAAACATCAAAGGTGTGGGAACCTCTTAGCTGTCTGCAAGCTAGGACTGCTGATCGTCTAGTTAGGTCTGTAGGGTTCACCCAATGGGCAGTCACACCAAGGAAGCTCCTTCTCCTAAGTGACCAGCAGTCTGTAGTGGTGGCGATGTGATCCACTTTACTCATCTCCTCAGTTAAGACGTTTTTCATAGTCTTTGCTAAATCTTCAATCCTTGATCTCAGGGTGACCCGTGTGATGACTTTGGCAGTAGGAAGGAGATCTGTGAGAAGCTCTCTGAAGGCTTCATTTTCAACAGTTGACAATGGCTTGAGCCCGTTGACAACATACTGAACAATGGCCCTGTCAACTGCACTCTGAGATATGGATCGGGTATCCAGCAAGGTGGTCTGTTTGATGGTGGAGGTCCCAGCTTCCGAAGCCCTCTTTCTTTTCTGTGAAGTCAGCTGCTCATATTTTTTTAGATGGTGTGGATGTGCTCTCTACATGAAAAACACAAAAGTAAAAGAAATAACAATATTAGTTTAAATGATACTCAAGACATCATTCAACAGTTACCACAATGATAGGTCTGGATTGTTCTAACCACTTTCACCCTGGTGTCCCATTTGTGGGCATGTCCAACATTGATAAGGTCAACTGTCAACTATATTTTATCTTTCAAAAATACCAAATTGTTTAAAGCTAAAACATAATACAGCACACTGAGCTTGGACATCTAATTGCTGTACAGCAAATACAATTTAAAAAACAAAAACAAAGCCATTTTATTGAACGGCATGCTATTTTACTACAGCTCCCATGAACAAACAACAACAAACAATAACCCAATGCTTAACTTCAAGTTACTGATCTTGTATGATTTGATTGTGTATTTTTCATAAAAAGGTGAAGCACTTGATATTAAAAATGTATCATGCAGGAGGAAAACTGCCTCATTTGAGTAAGTTAAGATGCTAACCTTGTTTTATTGACACTGCTGCAGAACAGTTTTCCGCAAGATATTATCTACGGGCAATTTGCTTATGTTATTAGCACATAGCGTTAGCAACTTGCTTCTTACTAGCACGTAATGTTGGCTAACGAAAAGGCCAAAATGTTGGCTAAAACTATGTAAAACTATTAGCACATATTTATTAGTGCTGGGCCTTTAACGACCGTCGGTAACGCCGTTGCCGGCCATCGGTAACGGCGTCGTTAACGCTCGTTAACGGCCCAGCACTAATATTTATACTCCTCCTGCCACATGACATGACATTGGCAGCGATTAACTTACTTAATTCACTTACCTCAATGTGTTTCTTAAGGTTGGATGGAGAGTTGTTAAACGCCTTTATCTCGTGGCACTTTGGAAGGCACAACATGCACTTCATTCGGTAGGTTTTGGGATTTACCCCCATCCCGAGGTAGCTGAACATTGTTGCCAGGTATGACCACGGGTGACCGTCGTCTTCTGCCGAAGCTGTACCGTCTTCTGTCTCTCCCTCGTTGTCGACATGTTCTGCGGCTGCCATGTTTACAGTGCTGCAGATCTCTGCCGCCCCGCGCATCCCGCCCTTCACTTTAATCTTCGCGAGAGTACCGTACGTGGTTCTTCTCGTCCTCTCGGACCCGCGCATTCCAGATATCTCTTTGATTATTTTAATTTGTAACGAGTAACGAGATGGCAAATGTCAAAGTAACGAAGTAAAAGTATATTTTTTTTTACTTTTAAATGTAGTAAAGTAAAAGTAAAAGTCTTGATTAAAAAAAAACTCAAGTAAAGTACAAATCCTCAAAAAAACTACTTAAGTAGTGTAATGAAGTACATCTACTTCGTTACTATACACCTCTGCTTAGCATCCATGAAGCTGCTAGGTGTATATAATAAAGTGTGGGAAGTGGGGAAATTACCAAGTAGCTGGAAAGAGTCAGTGATTATTCCTATCAGGAAGCCAGGAAAGGATCCGTCAAGTCCAATGAATTATAGACCTATAGCCCTAACATCACATATGGGGAAGATAATGGAGAGAATGGTCACAGATAGACTGACATTTTATATGGAAAGCAGAGGACTCCTGTCTCCTTCTCAGAGTGGGTTTAGGAGGGGTAGAGGGACCATGGACCCTGTTATGTGTCTTGAAACAGAGATCAAGAAAGCACAAGTGAACAAAGAATCTGTAATGGCAGTGTTCTTTGATGTAGAAAAGGCGTATGATATGGTATGGAAGGAGGGAGTAATGATCAAATTAAATATGATGGGAGTAACAGGTAGGGTATATAATTGGGTTAAGGAGTTTTTATTTGACCGATTTATTCAGGTTAGAATTGGAGCAGCTATATCACAGAAATATAAGGTCAATAATGGTACTCCTCAAGGGAGTGTTATTAGTCCTTTACTGTTCTCCATTATGATAAATGATGTTTTTTCCCAAGTGCAGGGGGATATTGGGCGGTCATTGTTTGCAGATGATGGGGCCTTATGGAAGAGGGGGAAGAATGTTGAATATATTGAAAAGAAAATACAAGAAGCAGTCAATGTAGTGGAAAAATGGTCCTATTCTTGGGGATTCAAGTTTTCTGTAGGAAAAACCAAAGCAGTATTATTTACAAGAAGGAGGGGTGCTGATCCTCAGTTAAAGATGTATGGACAAATAATAGAACGAGTGAAAGATTTTAGATTTTTGGGCGTGTGGTTCGATGAAAAGTTGACATGGAATGAGCATATTAATAAGGTAAATGCTAAGTGTAAAAAAATACTGAATGTAATGAGATGTTTAACAAGATTAGAATGGGGAGCAAGTAGGTCAGTTTTGAAAATGATTTATGTTGCACTGATCAGGTCAGTATTAGACTATGGGAGTGCTGCATATGGTTCAGCATCTAAGTCTTTACTGAAAAAGTTAGAGGTGGTGCAGTCTCAAGCCTTGAGGTTGTGTTGCGGGGCTTTCAGATCAACTCCTGTGTCTGCTCTTCAGGTTGAGGTGGGAGAAATGCCACTGCATTTTAGACGAAAGCAGTTAATGATGAACTACTGGGCTAATCTTCAAGGGCATTCTGAAGGGCGACATCCAACAACAAAGGTGCTTCTTCCCTGTTGGGAGAGTGAAAGGGCCAAGCGCGAGTGCTTTGCTTGGAACAGTGTGAAAGTAGCTAAAGATATGGCATTAGATCAGTTAAGATACTCACCTACAGTGCCTTTATCAGTAACACCACCCTGGTTGTTTCCTGCAGTTTCAGTTGATTTATCTATGCTCCAGGAGCAGAAAGAATCTGGTAATATTGCTCAGCTAGTTGAGGATAGGCTGAATACAGTGTACCAATTAGCTGTGCCAGTGTTTACAGATGGATCTAAGGATCCGGTTACAGGGAGAACAGGGTTTGCTTTCAGTGTCCCAACAATGGAAGTCTATGTTAAAAAAAGAACCACAGGTCATTTGTCTGTCTATACAGTTGAGATGTTGGCAATAGCATCAGCATTACAGTGGGTAGAAGAGTCACAAATCAGAGAGGTTGTTCTTTGCTCTGATTCATGTTCAACACTAATGTCCTTACAGTCAAATATATCAGACAGTAGGCAGGATATTATTTATGAAATTTTTGAAACTTTGCACAGGATTAAAAATATGAACATTGGGGTGACATTTATGTGGGTTCCGGCTCACAGAGGAGATGGGGGTAATGAATTAGTAGATACATTAGCTAAAGAGTCACTAAAAATGAACGAGATCATGGAAATCACATTGAGCAAGTCAGAAGCAAAATGTTTAATAAAGGAGAAGATCATGAGAGAATGGCAGCACGAATGGGATACAGCTATTACAGGTAGACACCTGTATGCAGTCCAGTCAGTAGTTGGCAAAGTAAGACCAGCCAATAGAACCACCAAAGAAGAGAGGATTTTAACCAGACTGAGGGTAGGACATGCTGGAATAAACAAGACACTGCACCTGATAGGGAAACATCCCTCAGGGCTATGCAAGCATTGTCAGGAAGTAGAATCAGTGGAGCATGTTATTTTGTGGTGCCCAAAATATTCATATGAACGTGAAGTATTAAAGAGAGAAGTCAGGACTGCACAGGAGGAGCTGACACTGAAGAATGTATTAACAGTTGGTGTAGGAGGTCTTTTCAAGTTTTTAAATGATACTGGGTTAATTAGAAGGATTTAATCGAGTTGAAACTGTTTATTTATCTTTTTTTCTTTTTTCTTTCCATTTATTTATTTATTTATTTTTTGTTATTTTAGTGCTTTTGTTTTGAAATAGAGCGATAACTCTGGTCCACACTCCAACACAGTAGGTGGCGGTAATGCACCTCAACGTTGGTTGCCACCCGCCAAAAACACCAAAAAGAAGAAGAAGAAGAAGTACAGTTATACAGAAAGCTGCGTAGCTAATGAGCTGAGATGCAACTTCCTGAAGTAGAGGTATTTGTCATAACTTCGAGCTCGATCCCAACACGGACAAACAAAAACATACAGAAGCAAGAATATTTGTGATCAATTTGCCTAGGCTCTTGCCAGAAGTGGGCGGGAGGGGGGCGACCGAACAGAAGGCTGTTAGAAATCAGTGCGCTGACGCCTCCTGCTCTAACGTTAGTGGAGTTAGCTGGATAACGCTATCTTTTCATTATTAGCCGCCCAGTTTGAAAATGGCAGACGAGCTCGCGATCAAGCTCAGCCGTCGGATCCAGATTGAAGAAGGAGCCGAGGATCCTGTTGCTGTGGACGTCCCCGGACACCAGAATGGGTCTGAAGACAAACCGAGTACGGCCAGCGCGGACGCGGAGCTGGGTGCACTGCTGATGCGGAGAGAGGGGCTGAACGAGGGGCTGGGTGAGCCCTGCCAGCCCAGCATGAAGGTCTTCAATCCCTACACAGAGTTCAAAGAGTTCTCCCGACACCAGATCAGAGACATGGAGAAGCTGTTCAAAACGTGAGTATGTGTCAGTCTCGACAAACACTGCTACTCCTGACAAGATG
The DNA here is from genome assembly GCF_011397635.1 of Epinephelus fuscoguttatus. Classification (NCBI taxonomy): domain Eukaryota; kingdom Metazoa; phylum Chordata; class Actinopteri; order Perciformes; family Serranidae; genus Epinephelus; species Epinephelus fuscoguttatus. The sequence goes on along the minus strand of NC_064758.1, from coordinate 480,778 downwards.
GAGGCTAAATCTTTAAACATGCCTTTAGGCCAAAAAATTCATTTAACAGGGAAGTTCAAGCTTGTTCATATGAGGAAGTTAAGTTGGGCACGACGGTCACGTAGGTCACTTCTTAATAATAAAATTACCATTTGTTTTTTTTAACCACTGAAAAGTAGAAAAAGTACCACAGAATAACACAACACTTGGACTGAAATTAAAGGCCGACTGAGCGGGAATGACTGTTGCTTTTTGTAAAAAATACGATACTGCTTATAATAATAAAATGACCGCTAGCTGGGATCTGTTGCTATGATGGTGGGCATTATACTCTATCAGATAAATGATTAATAAGTCAAGTAAAAAACAGATGTAATGATAAGGCAGTAACGCACCAGTTCGGCGGATGTTTGTAGCTTGGTAGATTGCAGGGTGCGGACATTATGCAAGTCAGTGATAAGGAAATCATACAACAGGCTTTTATTACAAAGTGTTCTTCTCAGCTCTCTGTCATTTAACTGAAGTGTGATCAGTAATGCCCTCATTAAGCCCATGTACTTTATAAGACCAATTGCATCTTTGTAGTCTAAAAAAACAAAACAAGAAAAGAACAGAAAAAGAAAAACCTTCATGTTTTGCTGTATGGTGGTTTTTCCAATGAGGCTGTATGTGACATAGGCTGAATCAGATTCGTTTTTGCATATTTCTACTCCTGTTTTTGCTAAGTACTCATTTGTTATTAAAATTTAAGTGATTAATCATTTGATTCCCTTAGGTGGATTTATTAGTAATCGTGTAGGAGCAGTGTGTTATGTGGACTTTTATTTGTTTTAGTTATTGACTGGGAGGGTGGTTGGCGTTATTGTAAGCAACAAGATATTACATAATGTAGCCTTTATAATGACTGTGATATAAGCTTAAAAGTAAAGGCAGGAAAAATACCCCCAAAAAGGCCTTGGGCCCAAAGGGTTAAATTGTAATAGTATTAAATTGAAAACTCAACAGCACATAGGCTACATAGGTGCTGGACAAGCTCTCATTATTTAGGCATCAAATAAATTATTTTTAATATTATATTAGGCTCCTATAGGCCTATATGCGCGGCAGATTTTTTTAATGACAGTAATGAAATTGATACCATTGCTATTTTTAGATACCACAGGATACCTGATTACTGTATTATTGCCCGACCCTAGTGAGAGGTGCCAAGCGGATGTAGGGATACTCATGAGCCCCAAGTTGAGTGCTGCTGTGTTGAGGTTCTCCCTAGAGAATGAGAGGGTCACTTGATGCAGCTGCGGGTCGCTAAGAGAAGGTCTTTGATTGTTGTTTGTGCGTATGCACCAAACAGCAGTACAGAGTACCTGGCCCTCTTGGAGTCTCTGGGGGCTGTCCTGGATGGGGTGTCGGCTGGGGACTCCATAGTTCTTCTGAGGGACTTAAACGTTCACATGGGCAATGATGCCTCCCGGGTAAAGTCTACTCCAGGGTGCTGGAAAGGACGCTCTGACTAATTGTCCAACCTCGGATACAGGGGGAGCAATGCGGATTCCATCCTGGCCCTCGAACAGTGGACCAGCTCTTTACCCTTGCGAGGCTTCTGGAGGGGTTGTGGGAGTTTGCCCATCCAGTCTACCTGTGCTTTGTGGACTTGGAGAAGGCTTACAGCCACGTTCCTCGGGGGGTCTTGTGGTGGGACTACGGAGTACCGGGCTTGCTGCTATGAGCCATCTGGTTCCTGTATGACCAAAGTGAGAACTGTGTATACTATGCATATAATAATAATTTTCCACGTCGATTAGATAATCTCTTCACTCAGAGATGTCCTCTTTATGACACATGGCTTCACTGAGGTCTAACAAAGCTGGTTATCAACTGACTTTGTAAACTGTGGGTTTTCTAATGTAGTTTATGAGCATGTGTATGTGACAGAGGTAGCAAAGGCATCATGAGAACCAATGAAGAACGTAATGTGACAGGATATTAAATGGTGACATCCATTAGTTATAGAAACAGCAAAAAGTGATATTCAGCTAGATGAATTATAACAATGACATCACATAACTAGAGTCAAATAAGAGTCTGTAAAAACAAATAGCAAAAGTAAGACTATAAATAAGTGCAGGGATTTTTATATACTGTATATTCTTAGTATAAATTGATTATTTTTTGCTCGTTTGTCCATAAATATGTGATGCTTATAAGAAACATTTAAAGCAATGTCAGAGTATTTTTGCTGCTGACAGAGAGGAGAAGAAAAATGTTATGTCTGATCATGTCTATCTGACCAAAGTGTTGCATTTATAGTCATGGGAGCCAGTTAACTGTGTGTGGATTATTTTTCTCATAGAGGACAACAGAGAGTATAGTTCCCAATGTGCACGACCTGGGGCTGTTTCTGTGCGACGCTCTCCCCAGATTCTTCAGGTTCCTGTCATGTCTAGGCCTGTTCAGATATTTTAAATGCACTACTTACAGGCACTCTTTGTACATCTATCTTGGAAGGGTTCAGACCAATCAGACATGCAGTTTGAGCATTTATCTTTTGAGTAAAAACCATTCTGATGTGCAAAGACCATGTCTCTTTATGGAATTGTTGAGTATGATGGGAAGGTAAATGTGTCCCTCATCAAACCAACCATGAACAGATAATCAGACCCTCTGTGTTTACCGCAGTCAGTTAATTATAGGACTGTTTACTTACTACTCCTGCCCAGTCCGAACATGACTGGATCCAACGAAACAAGTAAAACAACTAAAATAATATTTTCCATATTATTAAGCCAGCCACTATATTCTAGCTGTGAGATCTAATGTGGATTTCAGCCCCAGGCTGTTTATGATAATAAAATGATTCTGGTCTGTGTAAGTTTAAGTTAAGTTTAATAGGTTTTCACATACAAGGATTGTTTGAGTAATTAAGAAATACTTTTCCAAGTCCAAGTAAAACCCATTTTTGACATCCCATTTTTTTATTACTGAAAAGGAAGAAACAAAGACTACTTGAGGTTGGCTCCAGAAGCCAGTCAATCTCCACTGACCCATGTTAGAATGCCTAGCTTTATTCAGGCTTAACATTATGTATAGTTAAGGGCAGCTGTGAGTGATAGGCTGCCTGCAAGGTGTCCCTACAGCCTGTGAATCAGATCCACCCTTCACTCCTCCACAGCTCCATCCTCTTGTCCAAATAAGATCACCTCTGGCTGCAAAAATCCAAGATGATGACATCCAAAATGCCAAACTCAAGACTTAAAACTGGCAGTCCACAATCTAATGGGTTACATCATGGTAGCTAGGGCTGGGCGATATGACAAAATTTTCATATCACGTTTTAAAAAAAATCATATCGATTTCATGGTATTTAACGGTGTTTTGCTGGGGTTCGACCCACTTGACATGCTGCAGTGTTGTGCTATGGCCTATTCAAGTAGACCTGTTTTATAGGCCTGGATATGAAGCGTCCGTAGCGCCAAATATAATGGTAGTTTCTAAAGAGTTTTTAGTTTTCTAAATATTTTACCCTATATGCAATTAGCACTGGTGGTGCATATAGGGGAAACACTGCTCTTTCTGGTATGAGTTCTCCTGGGTCATTGTGTTCTTCTTCAGCAACGTATACAGCTGCATCGCTTTCAGGACTCTCTTCGGCAGCCATTCTCGCCTCTAAACTTTTCTTTATGCTCTCACTCTTGCCGGCTCTAGCACGCCGTGTGGTGTGCAGCGGTGAAATGGGTCACCGCGCACGTTCCAGACATTGTTTGGGCTATTCAACTGTATTGCGGTAAGGGCTGCATGATTTTAGCTAAAAATAAAATCCTGATTTTTCTTTCTGAAAACTCGATTTTTGATTTTTTTTTCTTTGTATACTTTCATCCCAGTTGGTTACCTTCCAAATTACTTACTCAGATTTTACCTTCAATACCTATATTTCTTATCATAAAATATTACAACAAGTAGGGCTACATGGCCAACGTAGAAACTGCCCAAACATCACTTTTAATGCTTTTAACATTTTAACAATTTTAGATATATATTTATGAATTACTATGAATTAAGATGAATTACTTATTTATTATTTATTTATGAACTCTATACCCCACAGGGCTTCATACAAATGAGATGAGAATAAATTATTTCAAATATTTTGTTTTTATTTCAAAAATGATTGAGTAGCCTAAACATAAATGATTCCCCCTTGGGATAAAGTGACTAAACTTCCCTTAAAAAAATAAAAGGTTTTCCTATCCTCTTAAATAAAGATGAATATTCAAAGTGCAAAACTTTAACATTTTGTAAAATAAAGCTTTAAAAATGTGCTATATCTCTGAGGCAAAAAACACAAACATTAATTGCTATTTGCATGCTATATGCCTAATGGGGGGGGGGGGGGGGGCACTTGTGCAAAAAAAGAAATGTCATTTGCATGCTAAATGATAAAATCACGAGACTCATTTGATTTATCATGAAGAGAGAGGTAGAGGTGCTTCTGTAATGCCAGTCTTACATTGTTTGCCAGCCAGTCAGTCAGTCAGTCAGTCAGTCAGTCAGTCAGTCAGTCAGCCAGCCAGCCAGCCAGCCATCCAGTCAGTGAGATTGTTTCAGCCAGCCAGCCAGCCAGCCAGCCAGTCAGTCAGATTGTTTCAGCCAGCCAGCCAGTCAGTCAGATTATTTCAGTCAGCCAGCCAGCCAGTCAGTCAGATTGTTTCAGTCACTCATTACATTTGTTAGTCACATTTGCAATTGCAAGATTTTTGCAAGGAACACAAGCCTGTCTACAACATCTGGCTTGAGAGACGCCCTGTGGCATGTTACAATGTTCCCTCCAACACTAAAGTGCCTCTGTGACGGGGCACTCGTCACAGGGATTGAGAGGTATTTCTTGGCTAGCTTGCTGAGCCTGGAGAAGTTGTCTTCGTGTTTCTTCCACCACTGAAGTGGATCAGCATCCTCGCTTATCTTAGTGGTCAACAGGTAGGTTTCTAGCTCAGTTCTGATTTGGTCTTCCTCTGACAGGGAGGAAGGGGGCACATCCTTCTGCTGGAAGAAGCTTGCCAAGCTCCTCCTCTTCTTGGGTGCACAGCCAGGGCCAGTCTGAGCTTCTTCTTCTCCTTCCCGGTGCACCTGCACAGCTGGGCCAGGCTCTGGTGTGGTGTTGTCAGTGGCCAGAGGCAGCAGCTCTGTGACAGCTCTGTTCTTAATGGGTTCCACTCTCTCAGGGCGAATGTACGTCATGTGGAACCTGGGATCCATAAGTGAGGCCATGTCCAAGAGTTTGTCTTGGTCAGGGTTACTGTATTTGCCAGTCATGTAACTCAGAATGTTTTCTTTGATAGTTTGTGTGAGCTCAGTGTCATCGTCTGCTGGCTTGAGGAGATTGTTTCTGAACATGCTCAGAGTTGGTTTGATGAAAGAGACAGTCACATAACTCTCCCCAGACAGTGCATCAGTGAAATCTTGCAGTGGTTCAACAGCTTTATTCACCGACTCCAAAACCTCAAGGTCTTGCCAGGTGGGCACGAGGTGTCTGCTTTTCTTCTCTGACCCCAGGACACATGCTATGGCTTTCTCTTGCTCCAGGACACGTTCTGTCATCGCTTGTCTGGATCCCCACCTGGTTGGGGACTCGTGATGAGCTGATGAACGGGGAGGCCGAACTTCAGCCAGCTCTCTTTTTCTTTTCCAACTAAGTGAAAAAGAACTGACAACCTCCTTACAGACTCTGATGACACGATCAATCCGTGGGTTCTTCACACCATTCGTTGTATAAAAAGAAATATAGAGAAAATAAACAAACACTGTAACATCACATGGGACTACATTCATATATATGTTAAGAGGCTAAATATCGATGCATTTAGGATTGACATACATAGTGTGTGTCTGTGTGTGTGCGTGTTTGTGTGTGATATACAGTACAGGCCAAAAGTTTGGACACACCTTCTCATTCAATGCGTTTTCTTTATTTTCATGACTATTTACATTGTAGATTCTCACTGAAGGCATCAAAACTATGAATGAACACATGTAGAGTTATGTACTTAACAAAAAAAGGTGAAATAAATGAAAACATGTTTTATATTCTAGTTTCTTCAAAATAGCCACCCTTTGCTCTGATTACTGCTTTGCACACTCTTGGCATTCTCTCGATGAGCTTCAAGAGGTAGTCACCTGAAATGGTTTTCCAACAGTCTTGAAGGAGTTCCCAGAGGTGTTTAGCACTTGTTGGCCCCTTTGCCTTCACTCTGCGGTCCAGCTCACCCCAAACCATCTCGATTGGGTTCAGGTCCGGTGACTGTGGAGGCCAGGTCATCTGCCGCAGCACTCCATCACTCTCCTTCTTGGTCAAATAGCCCTTACACAGCCTGGAGGTGTGTTTGGGGTCATTGTCCTGTTGAAAAATAAATGATCGTCCAACTAAACGCAAACCAGATGTGATGGCATGTCGCTGCAGGATGCTGTGGTAGCCATGCTGGTTCAGTGTGCCTTCAATTTTGAATAAATCCCCAACAGTGTCACCAGCAAAACACCCCCACACCATCACACCTCCTCCTCCATGCTTCACAGTGGGAACCAGGCATGTGGAATCCATCCGTTCACCTTTTCTGCGTCTCACAAAGACACGGCGGTTGGAACCAAAGATCTCAAATTTGGACTCATCAGACCAAAGCACAGATTTCCACTGGTCTAATGTCCATTCCTTGTGTTTCTTGGCCCAAACAAATCTCTTCTGCTTGTTGCCTCTCCTTAGCAGTGGTTTCCTAGCAGCTATTTGACCATGAAGGCCTGATTCGCGCAGTCTCCTCTTAACAGTTGTTCTAGAGATGGGTCTGCTGCTAGAACTCTGTGTGGCATTCATCTGGTCTCTGATCTGAGCTGCTGTTAACTTGCGATTTCTGAGGCTGGTGACTCGGATGAACTTATCCTCAGAAGCAGAGGTGACTCTTGGTCTTCCTTTCCTGGGTCGGTCCTCATGTGTGCCAGTTTCGTTGTAGCGCTTGATGGTTTTTGCGACTCCACTTGGGGACACATTTAAAGTTTTTGCAATTTTCCAGACTGACTGACCTTCATTTCTTAAAGTAATGATGGCCACTCATTTTTCTTTAGTTAGCTGATTGGTTCTTGCCATAATATGAATTTTAACAGTTGTCTAATAGGGCTGTCGGCTGTGTATTAACCTGACTTCTGCACAACACAACTGATGGTCCCAACCCCATTGATAAAGCAAGAAATTCCACTAATTGACCCTGATAAGGCACACCTGTGAAGTGGAAACCATTTCAGGTGACTACCTCTTGAAGCTCATGGAGAGAATGCCAAGAGTGTGCAAAGCAGTAATCAGAGCAAAGGGTGGCTATTTTGAAGAAACTAGAATATAAAACATGTTTTCAGTTATTTCACCTTTTTTTGTTAAGTACATAACTCCACGTGTTCATTCATAGTTTTGATGCCTTCAGTGAGAATCTACAATGTAAATAGTCATGAAAATAAAGAAAACGCATTGAATGAGAAGGTGTGTCCAAACTTTTGGCCTGTACTGTACATGCAGACTGACTACGCTACCAACATTTCAAAGGGCATTTAAATGTGTTGTAAGGACCCTTTTACTTACATATCCATGTTGTGAATATGGGTCTTCCAGATGTGGAAACAAAGCAACTATCCCCTGTGCGTACATCACCCTGACATTTTTAGGGGGGGATGTCCTAATGTATGAATTCAATGACAACAATCACTCAATTGGACACAATTAAAAACAATCCCATACTAACAATGTTCTTTAGAGCCTACATGTATAGTTCTTACCCATGTGTTTGTGTCATCTCAGCAGCAAGTATGTTTATCATCTGTCTTGTGGTGGCATCTTTCAGGGATTTGGTTTTTGCATACTCTTGCATGATGTGTTCACCGCCAGGCTTTGTAGTGAGGATTTTTTCAATCAACTTAAATGGAAACAAAATATGCAGTCAGAAATGTTTAAACCATACGTACAACGGGGAAATTATAACATAAAAACACTCCCCATCAAATGGGATGAAATCCAGATTAAACTTAACAACAATGTCCACTACCCACCTCTTTTGCCTCACAGTTTATGTGGCATGGCCTTTTAGGTTGACTTCCTTCGGCAATGGCTGCTTCTTCAGGAGGGTCACACATTGTGAAGTTCAGAATGATAGTATCTTCACATGCTGCTGAGCATGATGATGATGATGATGATGACAGAGAAGCATCTGTGCATTAAGGAATATGAACAAAACAGAAGCATATTAAACACTGTAACAAAAAAAAAATGTAAAAAAAAACGGAAAATGACTGGCAGCTACGGCTGCCAAACAAAAACCGTCAAATAAAAGTAAAATATTGTAATTTAAATAAAGTTCAAAAACATTAAATTTACAGAAATTGTCATTAAAAGTTCTGCAGGAAAATACCGTTATTTTACAGATTTTTACTACATTATTACAATCAAACACCTTCAATAAAGTGATAATTCTCAAGTTTTTGCAGAAAAATACTGTCATTTTACAGATCTTTACTTAACTGTTATAATTAAACACCTTCAATAAAGTGATAATTCTAAAATTTCTGCAGAAAAATACTGTTATTTTACAGATTTTTTACTATATTATAATCAAACACTTTCAATAAAGTGATCATTCTCAAGTTTTTGCAGAAAAATAGTTATTTTACAGATTTTTACTAAATTATTATAATCAGACACCTTCAATAAAGTGATAATTTTAATTTTTCTGCAGAAAAATAGTTATTTTACAGATTTTTGCAAAATTATTACAATCAAACAGCTTCAATAAAGTGACAATTCTAAAATTTCTGAAGAAAAATACTGTAATTTTACAGATTTTTACTAAATTATTATAATCAAACACCTTCAATAAACCCCAAAACACCTTTAAAATGCAGTCAAATGACTGGCAGCAACGGCTGCCAAACAAAAACTGTAAAATGAAAGTAAAATATCCTAAAAATGCTTACATTTACAGACATTTTCATTAAAGGTTCTGCAGAAAATTCCATAATTTTCCTAAATTATTACAATCAAATGCCTTCAATAAAGTGCCAACACATGCTTAAGATTGTAAAATAACAAAGTAAGAAGTCTGAATACACTGCATAAAACAGATTAAAATTATCTGTAACTTGAAGTGTTTGTTTAGATGTAAAATAATGTAAAAAAAAAACAAAACAAAAAAAACTGTAGAAGTACAAACTCCAATATTCAATGATTCAGTTTTTTGTAGAATTACAGAATTTTTTGTCGAATTTAATATTTTAACTACTGCACTGATTAATAGCAGACTTTTTTCCAATCCTCATAAAATATAATCTTTAAGATTATTGTGAAATATCCTCAACTGAAAATATACTTAAGAAATACAAAGTAGATACATCTAAAGATTTTCAGTTTCAATTAAAGTGGGGAGGGGAAACATAATTACAAATAAAGTACAAACCACAACTGATTCTAAAACCGTTTATTTAAAGTATTCAGATGTAAATTCACAATATCAACCAGTTATTTACAAACAGTTCTTCAGAGCCCCCCAGGAGGTACTGAAAAACTAAAAATTATATTTCTCCATGTCTCTATTTTGTCTGTTAGCATTACTATCATGATGAGTTCATAATTTCACCTTTGAAACAGGTGGAGAGTCATTGACAGGGTGGTGGTCTGCTATTTTTAGCCTGCTTTTTCCTGTTCAATTTTCTATTATTTTCTACAATATTCTCCTGACCCTTGGGGGTTCTGTAAACTGTAGTTTTGGTAATATTTGTGGACAAGCATATTTTAATTTAGAATCCTACCTATACAGTGCATTAAGTAAAAACAAAACATAACACAAAAGGTCAATGAATCCAGAAGTGACAGTGCAACATGGCAGATAACGAGGAATCCTCCTCCAAATTGGCAGCAATCAGTTGGATCTTTTGTGCATCTGTAAGGAAAAAGGGGGAAAAAGGACACAGTAAGATTCGCTGAGAAGTCCTTCCTGTAAAAAGTAGGATTTCAGATTTTTTTTACCATTTCTTTTAACATGCTTAAAGAAATATTTCACTTTACATGAAAATACAGTCAGTATCTACTCACTTTCATGCTCTTTCATGCTGTTAAAAGTTTCTAGTCCAAAAAACACTCCTGGAGTTTCACAGTTGTAGCATTTTCCCAAACAATTGCATTAAACAGGGACTACATTTCAAACGTGAAAAACATTTTTAAAATGCCTCCAGGTCTGGTCTGGTGTAATCCAAATCTCCCAAAGCCCCAACATGCAGAGTTGACTTATTTACACCATGTTTTCAGGCCAGAATTCTCAGGTTCTTAGCTCTGAGTCATGTTCAAGCTCACCTACGGTTCACACTAGGGCTGTCAAAATTGCTCAAAAATGACGTTCGAATATTCCTTCTAAAAATAACTCATAGGTTCGAACCATTCAAAAAAAATTTTTTTCACATTATGTCCACAAGAGGGCAAACTAATACAAGGAAACATACTTGTATATGTATTAATACAAGGAAACGTAGCTACTTCTAGGTATTTTTATTTCAACATAAACGTTTTTGAAAACATTTACATACCTACACATTAAAACACATAAAACAATTATCTATAACATTACGTTAGAAACGACCGTGGACCTCTCGCTCGCCCCCCCTCTCTGACCCGTCACGCCAGGGCCACACGGCCCGCAGAAGCGCTGCGAATAGCCTCGAAGCGCTGCCAGTTTCCTTTCGGCACCCATGTTAACCAATTGTGTCATCCACAGTGTGACCGGCTCGCGCCCTGCAGCGATTGTTTCGGCGTCTGGTCTATTTTCTGCGCGAGCTGCGAGAGAATGTGTCAAGCAGTGCGTTCAGTGCAGCGGCCCAGGCCAATGCCCACTCGCAAGATAAAAATAAGGTTAGTTCTTTTATCGCTATTGGTGGAAATGTCTTGCGAATGTACTTTTTATGAGATCACAACCCCGTAAACCACTTTCTTTCAGCAGAAAACTATCTGGGTATTTGTAATGTTTCAATTGCAGAGGTAACAGGTAGCACACAAAGATCTTCAGAAAAGGTAGACACGTCTCGATTTCACCAGTTTATTTGGCCATGTCAACTAAACATGCTAACGTTTCGGCCTGGTGGCTTTCATAAGAGCATATCATTCATTAGCATGTTTAGTTGACATGGCCAAATAATCGGGTGAAATCGACGTGTCTACCTTTTCTGAAGATCTGTGTGCTACCTGCTTACCTCTGGGTAATTTGGATGCAACTGTAGTTTTGGTTTAGCGCCACACACCAATAGTGAGAGAGCACATCTTAACAAAGACCTACTACTATTTAGCAATGCTGTTGATTGATTCAGGTCTAAATCTTGACATTTTAGTGCAAGTAGTTTAAAGGGATAGTTCAGGTTTTTGGACATGAAGTTGTGTGAAACGCTGACCATCTGTAGCTCTGATGTGACGGTGTCATACTTGTCAACGAGCCTCCTGCTCTGAGAAATGGCCGTAGCTTACCGGAGAAAAAGTAGTTCTGAAGATAAAAGGGGGACACGTAACCAAAAGCTTTTAAGCTACAAAAAAGTATGCATGTGTTTTGTTAGACTATTTCAATAATTTTAAAACATCCCCGCATTACATCAGACCTTGCTATCGATGCAATGCGGGGATGTTTTAAAATTATTGAAATAGTCTAACAAAACACATGCATACTTTTTTGTAGCTTAAAACCTTTTGGTTACGTGTCCCCCTTTTATCTTCAGAACTACTTTTTCTCCGGTAAGCTACGGGCCATTTCTCAGAGCAGGAGGCTCATTGACAGTAGTGACACAGTCACATCAGAGCTACAGATGGTCAGTGTTTCACACAACTTCATATCCAAAAACCTGAACTATCCCTTTAAAATCTGTATGTGGAGTGCCCTCTACAGGTTGAAACCCGCCTATTACATTTGAATTTTATCTGGAGGCAGATGACGTATTTGGAGGCGCCTCACAGTGCACTCCACACTCAATAAAAATCATAATTAATAATATCACAATCACAATCTAAGCTTTGGAATAGTGGTCACATCTGCAGTTGATACTTACCAGTGATGGTCTAGGGTGCCTGTTCTCCCCCGTAAACCCTGCTCCAATGCTTGTCCTAAAAAATATAAGCAAGTTTCTCATCATTAGCAGTCATCAGTGTTGGAGGTGAGAATGTAAATTGTACTCATAATGAACCAGGCAGTTGCACATACATAACAAGGCTGTGTCAAATACTATATTACATCTTTGTAACTTTCTCCAAGACAAGCACAAGCAGTATCATATAGAGCTGCAACAATATGAGTCAACACAGAGCTGGCGAGTTCAGCGCGCAGGCTGCGTGGAGGAATACATGACGTGAGTCGGTTAGTTCCAGGTAAACTTTTTCCCGACCAATTAATGCATTGGAAAAAATAGTATTCATGGTGTACACTTAAACTGTGGTATTTTTTTGAGAGCAATCTACTACATCTAATATACTTAGAGGCTATTTGTACATCATACAACCCCACTTTAAAAAAACTGAACTATCACTTTAAGCCCAGGAAAACAATATTATGATCTAAAAAATCTGACAACATAACAATATCTAGTCTCATATCACAATAAGATCTATTATCGGTACATTGTCCAGCCCTATTGGAACAGAACTTGAATGAAGAAAATGTATGATTGAAAAAAATATTTTCGCTTATTTTAAAGGCTTAAAGGGATGCATAACAATGCCATTTTCACTGTATATCCATTTCTTATGAAACTGTATGGTAAGTGTTAGTGTGGTAACACGTTATAGCTTATAATCATAAATAATAATGAGCAAATAAAAAAATGTGAGTGACATCCCTCAAGGCAGGTTTGCCGGTTTTATTGGAGGTATTCAGAAGTAATAAAAGAGCTGATACCACAATACATTTTCATTTCAACAATGCATATTGCCACATTTTGATATCACTGTCTTTATGTCAGGATAACATAAATACTCACTGGCTCTGAAGATCTTGTGGCAGGAGCTTTTTCATTCCCAAAATTTCTGGATCATGAGGGAAAACACACACAGACACACAAACATTATCAACCACTGGCTTACTGTTGGAGACATGAGCATGCAAAGTACTACTCAGCAGCTTCACAGAAAACATTCTCATTGTAACTGATCTGAACTTGCTTTCATGAAACAAATCCAATAATGTATGTCTTGCCTCTGTTTGTCCATCTGTCCCTGGGTTTAATTATGCACCCACCATTCAGTGATATCTTGTCACTCCTGGTTCTTCAGCCTTCTTGTGATCTCACAGGTGATGCACTGCAAGGGGTCCTGTGTGAAATACAGTTTGGACACAGTGAAGAATATGGTAAATGGACTGTACTTATATAACACCTTTCTAGTCTTATCAACCACTCAAAGTGCTCTAAATTCATGTCTATCATTTACCCATTCACACACTCATAGTGGGTGCTAGGGGTGTCAACCAGCTCATCAGGAGGATCTACATTAATCATTTACGCACATACTTTCACATGCTCTGTCTCTATCTGTCAATTATGTCTCTCTCTGTACATATATGTACATACATAGACACATACATATATATACTGTGTGTATATATATATTATGTATATACAGTACATATATGTACTCTCTCTCTCTCTCACTCTCACACACACACACACACACACACACACACACACAGCTCCAAAAGGCAATTTTATGAAAAAGGGGCATGACAGTTTTGATGAAATTCTTAAGTTGTGTCTATATCAACCCCCTAACGTTTCGAAGACCATTACGGTTTGCGTTATACAGTAACGTTACTTTAAGCTTACATCTCAAATTGCTTCACCAACAGTGCTGAACGTTACGTTATAGCTGAGTCGTAAATTAACGTTAGGTTAACTTAACTCAGCAACAACCAACTGTAACGTCACGTAATGTTAATATCATTACAAAGAATTGCTGCCTACAAACAGAACAAGCAAAGCCTCCCGACTACTCCATTCAATATTAACGTTATGTTTTGCTGGCATTAATCATGCCAACAAGCTAACGTTATAACGTTAGCTAACTTCAATGTTAACTTACCTGTAACATTAACGTTAGCTAATTTAGCTAGTATCCTGACGGTTACAGACAGTAATTGACATGACACTACAAACAATAACGTTCTGTTAGGTTATCAACTTACAGAAAATATAACAGGGAATGGTTTCTTACCTGATGTCGCCAGAATAATAGTAATAAGGTGAAGTTCATGTAGTTAGAAGACAAAACAGATCCCGCCGGATCCTTCCGTTGCCTCCATATTCCAGTTTTTTTTGTTCTCCGTTAACAATGACAAGCCACGACTCACTAAATAAGCAAGCAGGTGTAAAATAAGCCAGTTATTAATCTAGGTAACGTTATTCGATGGGCAGTCAGTCGCGCCGATGTCCCGCAGCAGTCATTCAAACTGATGTATTTTCAAATTAAGGCGCGCAGAGTTGTCATTGGGCAGTTCTTCTTCTTCTTCTTTGTCTTCTTCTTCTGTGTTTAAGGGCGGTTGGCATCTAAATTTTTGCATTACCGTTTAGCCAAGGGTTTATATCTGCCTTGGTGAAACTATAAAATAATAATCATGGAGGCTCCAGTAACTTAAGGACGACTTCTCCCTTTTTCCCAGTCAATATAGTCATATACCACTTCCGCTCTTTCACCCTTCACAATAAGAGCCCATAACAGGAAACTCAAGATCATCAATCATAGGTTAGTATCTACTGTACTCTTATTACAAAAAAGAAAAAAAGACACCCACCCATAAATAAATAAATTAAATAACGTTCCCCTACATCCCTCATCGCATAGGCTGTTATATTTAATTGATTGTCCAAATGTTTTTTTCATTGCAGTGTATGAATACAATTTTTTTTATTAGTCCTGTCCAGTGATCTAAGACAGATTAAAATATACTACTATCCTCTATTAAATGGAGAAACCTCCGTCCTTCTCTGTTGAATGACTGCATATGATGTTTTGTTTGTCAGTTATTACAGAGATCTTTCCAGGCTTTCTATCGTTTGTATGGGTTGCTGTGGATGCTGTATCACCACCCAGAAATATTTTATTCACTCTGTTAATGTTTTCTTTTAATGATATCTTGTTTTTTGTCAAGTTTTGGGCATGTGGGCTGAAGCACACCCGAAGTAGAAACTTATCGCAGATAGATGTTTTCTACACCCTAATATCACAACCCTAACCAAAACTTAGACTTTACAGAGAAAAACATTAGATTGTTAGTATGGAAATAAACCTTAATATAATGACCTACATGTTTAATTACAGACATTGAATGTGAAAGTACATATAGGATAAATATAAAATTAATAAGATTTACCATTAATTTACAGAGAAAAACATTAGATTGTTAATACGGAAATAAACTTTAATATAACAAGCTACATGTTCAATTACAGAGATTGAATATAAAAGTACATATAAATATAAAACTAAGATCTACTGTTAATTTACAGAGAAAAACATTAGATTGTTAGTACAGAAATAAACCTTAATATAACGAGCTACATGTTTAATTACAGACATTGAATGTAGAAGTACATATAAATGTAAAACTAATAAGATTTACTGTTAAATTACAGAGAAAAACATTAGATTGTTAGTATAGAAAAAAACCTTAATATAACAAGCTACATGTTTAATTACAGAGACTGAATGTAAAAGTACATATGAATATAAAAACAATAAGATTTATCGTTAATTTACAGAGAAAAACTTTAGATTGCTAGTATAGAAATAAACCATAAATATAATGTGCTACATGTTTAATTACAGACAATTATTGTCATTTTACATAAATTTGACTGTAATTTAAGAAAGCAGAAATATAATGTATAATTAATACAGTAAATTTTCTGTAAAAAAAAAAAGAGAAATAAACATAGTTTGTCATTACTGGTATGACACTTTAAAAAAACAGGTGGGTTCTTAATTTACAGATAATATCTGTAATTTTACAGTTTTGTATACTATTTTTAAAAGACAGAAAACTACTGTAAAAATTTAAAGTTATTTACCGTAAAATTAGGATTTTTTTTTTACAGTGAATGGAACTGTTATTACTCCCATCCCAACCTTTAAGTTCAATATGAACACATTTATGAATGGTCAGTTATTACCAAGTTCTTCATTGCTCAACACGACTCGGAACGTTCCAGGTGACTCCTTCACTATTTCTTCAAAGACCTCTCCGTCAACTTCTGTGTCTGATTTGTCAAATACCTTCATATCAGGCTGCCTACCTTCTGGTATGTTAATTTTGAGACACACTGAAGTAAAGGAAAGAAAGGGAAAGGGATGTTTCAGTAATTGTAACAAGACCATTTCCTTCTGATGAGAATCAAAACCATAACTAAGTGGAGTGAGCCTCATGTCGTCACAAAATGCTGTCAAGTTGAAACTTAAGTCAATAGATTATTCCCATGCATTTAAAGGCACAGCAGAAACAGTTATCAACTAAGGTAGTTCAGAGAGAATAGTTTATGATGAATTAAGTGTATTAACTAAGTAAAAGGTTGTGATATTGTGTTGTTATCATGATGTACTCACTAACCTTCTTTCATGAAGGCATCCAATGTTAGGTCAGACAGCCTAACATACTTCTGCTCCCCACCGAATGACACACGCAGCAGCATATTCTGTTAAAATAACAAAGGTAAAAATGACAACCAAGAAAAAACAGTTGAACAAAGAGTAACATGCTTACATTGTTCCATAACCTGAGCCTACTCACCAACTACGGTCCACACTTTTTACTCACTTCTGCTTGATTACTGTGAACAGCAAGGCAAAGTTGACATAGATGAGTTGTGATAAACAAATCAAAATATTTATTACACACATCTATTGAGTGAATGCTCCATTCTGATTGGTCAACATATTTTTTCAGACCGTTGTTAAGTGTACCACACCGTTGCTAGCGACGCTGCTCTGATCAGAGGAGCACAGAGGAAAAGAGGTTAATAGGAACTCTGCAGGATATTTGCCTTTTGTTTATTTGTCCCTTAACTCACAGCTTCAGAGTACTAGTGTTAGTTAAATCAATGACTTATAACTAGTTACAGGGAGAATGGAGGCTCTCTGCCTTCCACCTAGCGTCTCTTGGCTGAAAACCAACATTGTGAGATCAGAGCCTCCGACCCGGTGTCCTAGCTCTCGTCTCTGCGGCACTGCCACACAAACGTAACGCGCCCCGTAACCCGTAATCTCTTGTTTATGACAGATAAGACTACACAAATATACACACGGTAACAAGGTAGGCCTATATGATAAATAACCTTATCCACCGCTCCATGGATTGATTTCTCACTGGCTTCGTTGAAAAAAAAGCACATGGCAACAGGGGTTACAGAGGAAAAGAGACTGGATTTAAACTATGTACAGATTTATACTAAATGACGCAATTTCAAAAGCGTTAAAAGTCGTACTTTGATCAACATTGTGTCTCAAATTATTTATTTCACAGAGTGAGCAGGTCTTTATAGAGAAATAAACCTGGACAAGGTGAATGGAACCCCGGACAAGCACTAAGTTACTTTGCAACTTTATTCCTCAGTGAGAGCTAGCAACAGTAGTAACTGGCGTGTGCAATTTCGCTGTCTTAGTGTATTTTTTAAGGTACCACTTCGGCCAATTCAGAAAATGGCAAACCGACCTACTGACCGTTTGAGTCGTCGAGTATTGAGGCCACACAGGGGGAGGGGGAGGGAGGCTAATTCAAGCTAATTCGCGGTTAGCTTTACTAACGATTAGCATATTAGTAAACAATAACATAAAACGTTACCATAAGACAGGCAGCAAGTAATTGTGTGTACCAGCACTGAGGGGAGAAACACGCAGTTAACGGTGCAGCTTTACTCAAAATGTCGAACTTCTGAACTGCTAGCAAGTTGCTAACGTTAGTTGTATGGGACATGTAGACGACAGCCATTCAACAGAGGAATGGGCAACGTGTCCTCAATCAACATTTATGAACCGATAAAACTGTGTTTACATGGAAAACAATTATTAAACAATGTTACGAACACCAGAATGTTAATGTTACTTACCCGACCATGGCACAACTCCAGGCCTGCTCCAGACTAACCTCCCCCATGTGCCGCCGTAGCGTTCAAGACGTCACGACTAGTGCGTAATCATCACTCTGTAGAGTTAAAGTAACACTGCATGTCTGCAGGATTTAACACTGACTTTTAACTATACTCTTAGAGTGGGTTTACTCCCCATATAGTTGAAAATACTCTATCTAGGTTAAAATAGGTTTACTCTGAAATATTGACACCCCATTTTTTACTGTGTGAACGCTGACTGACTGACTGACTGAACTTCGCTCACACTTCACAGCAGCATATCTCTTGTTGTAGTATTATTTTTTTTTTTCGTCAGAACGGAATTCAGCATTCTTTATTTTTATAATTCGCATATTCTTCTTGCTTAATTATTATAGCCCTATTATCATCCCCCTTACACACACACACAGCAGACGATACTTCAACTCGAACACTTTATTAAAAACGGTAACTATAACCGTCAAATATTCAATTCAATTCAATTTTATTTATAAAGCCCAATATCACAAATCACAATTTGCCTCACAGGGCTTTATAGCATACGACATCCCTCTGTCCTTATGACCCTCGCAGCGGATAAGGAAAAACTCCCCCAAAAAAACCCTTTAACGGGGAAAAAAATGGTAGAAACCTCAGGAAGAGCAACTGAGGAGGGATCCCTCTTCCAGGATGGACAGACGTGCAATAGATGTCGTACAGAACAGATCAGCATAACAAATTAACAGTAATCTGTATGACACAATGAGACAGAGAAAGAGAGAGAGAGAGAGAGAGATGCAGGTAATGACAGTAGCTTACAACAACATTATTGAAAGTAATAATATTATAGTTATAGTTCTGGCTACTGCGGTACAATATGTTGAAAGTATGTATTAATATCTGGCAGTATACAAGTGTGACAATAGTCATATGTGTATAATAGCAGTAGAAGTATGACTAATGACTAATGATGGCAGCAGCAGCAGGAGGCATCTGGCAGGACCACGACAGCAGCACAACCACACACGTCACGCTGTCCAGGCACCGCTGCGATATGAGTTAATCTGAGAGACAGTGGAGCACAAAGGCTCCGGAGAAGAAGCCGAGTTAGTGACATCCAGAATGGCCGAGTTAGCAAGATGCAGTAATAGAATATGAGAGAGAGAGAGAGAGAGAGAGAGCGTGTGAGAGAAGGAGAGAAGGTGCCCGGTGTATTATAGGGGGGTCCTCCGGCAGACTAGGCCTAAGTCAGTCTAACTAGGGGCTGGTACAGGGCAAGCCTGAGCCAGCCCTAACTATAAGCTTTATCAAAGAGGAAAGTCTTAAATCTAGTCTTAAATGTGAAGACGGTGTCTGCCTCCCGGACCGTAACAGGAAGATGATTCCACAGGAGAGGAGCCTGATAGCTGAAGGCTCTGGCTCCTGATCTACTTTTGGAGACTTTAGGGACCACGAGTAACCCTGCGTTCTCAGAGCGCAGAGTTCTGGTGGGATAATAAGGCACTATGAGCTCTTTAAGATATGACGGAGCTTGACCATTTAGAGCTTTATAAGTTAACAGTAAGATTTTAAATTCAATTCTGGATTTTACAGGGAGCCAGTGCAGAGAAGCTAAAACAGGAGAAATATGATCTCGTTTCTTAGTTCCTGTTAGTACACGTGCTGCTGCATTCTGAATTAGCTGGAGAGTTTTTAAGGACTTACTAGAGCTACCTGATAATAGAGAGTTACAGTAATCCAGTCTTGAGGTAACAAAAGCGTGGACCAATTTTTCTGCATCTTTTCGGGTCAGGATAGGCCTAATTTTCGCAATATTACGCAGATGAAAAAATGCAGTCCGTGAGGTTTGTTTTAAATGAGAATTAAAAGACAAATCTTGATCAAATATTACTCCGAGGTTTCTTACGGTAGTGCTAGAGGCCAGAGCAATGCCATCTAGAGAAACTGTGTCATCAGATAAAGAGTCTCTGAGTTGTTTGGGGCCAAGAACAATAACTTCAGTTTTGTCTGAATTTAACATCAGGAAATTGGTGCTCATCCAGGTTTTTATGTCTTTAAGGCAGTTAGTTAATTGATTACTTTCTTCTGGCTTCATTGATAAATACAACTGTGTATCATCCACATAACAATGGAAATTTATAGAGTGATTTCTAACGATGTTACCTAAAGAAAGCATATATAGAGTAAATAGGATTGGTCCGAGCACAGAACCTTGCGTAACTCCAAAACAAACTTTGGTACGTAAGGACGATTCATTATGAACGTCAACAAACTGAAAACGATCAGATAAATAAGATTTAATATCATCAACATAACATTGAATAATGAATGGATTTGGAATAATGTTAACAGACATGCATATTTTCTTCCTCACAGGCTGCTCAGAAGTGAGAACCATGGACAGCAGCATTGTGTGTTAGTGCTGCTGTCACACCCTCACACAGTGCGCTTCTCTGACAGACACACTTTTTTTTTTTTCTCCTCTCTCTTCGCTGTCCGAGCCTGACTCAGCCTGCCCCAATTAACTTAATTAGTCGGCCCAAACAGACCCGACCCATCAGGCTTATACGGTCGGGCTCGGGTTGAAATTGAGAAATCTACTAATATTAACTTGCCCCTTTACAAATTATTTTATTTATTGTTTTATTTAATTTTTTACATAACAACAAAGACTAAAGTTAATTGTAATTGTTAATCCAGGGCTCAACAATAACGGTTGCCCAATTGCCCGGAGCAAGTAAAACTCAAGGTCGGGCATGTAAACTAACAACTCACTTGCCCGATCGGGCAAGTTTCTAAAAATAGTAAAAGTTAATAACTAATTGATAAAATAAATGTATTTTAAAATACGCTCCTTCGGCTCTGATGCAGCAGTCTCTCTGCCTGAAGTCACAGGCACACGCTGTGTAACAATGTCCTGCCCACAGCCCCCATTGATTGGTTACATGGCACAAGTGAAGCCAATCAACACTGAAGCCTCTCTACATGCTGCACTGTGTGTGCATGTCCGAAGGCACAGAGCGGCACAGCATATAAGAGAAGAGGAGAGGGCCCTGTCTTACCTTTTTATAAACTAAAGTCATTTTGTTTTGCGCGATGGACGCTTCATATAATAACATAACAATATACTATTTATGGTGTTATGCCATCGTGTCATTTCTGTCTCTATATGGCCACGTGTTAACAATTCTCCTCTGCTCTCTGTATCACGCACGGCACAGTTCCGCCACACACACAGGTGAGCACGCTAGAGCGGCTCGGGCTGCATTTTCCTGACCAAACCTGACCTCAAGCCCGGTGCAGTTTGTCAGCTGACAAAGTTATTGTTATGGACAGTGTGTAAATAACCATCAACAGACTGTTGTTACGCACAGACAAACACGCTGCTCCCACAGCAGCGCAGCACAGCACTCTTGGTGCTGAGCTTGTGTTGCGTTCAGGCGTTGTCACGTAAATAACAACTTCCAGCACTTAAATAGGTCATAGCACAAAACAGCAGCATGTCAAGTGACTTTTTACTTTTATTATATTCAATAAAGTTGTATTTTACTGTGTTACTCATTACTGTGCTCAAATGTACTGTATGTACTCAGGGTACCCGCGGATCCTTGAAAAGTCTTAAAAAGTCTTAAATTCATGTATCCAAAAGTAAGGCCTGAAAATGTCTTAAATTCATTAGAAATGTCTCAAATTGGTCTTAAATTCATTACTCAAAGGTCTTAAAATTGTTGCGGAATGAATATTTAATCTGACTTTATTTCTTTTCTTTTTTTTATTCTCGCGGCACTTTTCTGTGAGTATCCATGCGCCGTCCAATAATGGGGCACGTTGGTGGTAGCACATACACAATGAATGGGTTCATCGGCGGAGGTCTGCGCTTTGCGCACTCTGTGTGAAAAGGGCTTAACGGCGCGCACTGCCCACCTGGCACTCAATATGCTGCTGTAGTGGTTTGTTTTCCAGACATGTGAGTATCTTTGAGCAGTGAAAGTTATTATTTATGACTTTTTACTTGTCGGCAGTGATTAGTTTTCCACAGAGCTCTACGTGCGAGCATTTTACTCGCATTTGCGACGAAAAATAGTTTTGTGCCAGCAAAATAAATCATTCAGCACGCAGTGCGAGTCAAGATTTCAACCAGCAGCAGAAACGAAAGGCGAATCATGCAGGTTGTGGGTTGAACGGGGGTCACAGACAGGAATATGGTGGTCAAATAGCCTACGGCGGCTCTGCAGCGCAAAATAACGGCTTACCGGCGGCGACAAAGAAATCTGACTCCAGGTCCAGTAGCCTAATTTTCTCTTTTGCTGGCGTCATGACTGCCGTTCACATTTCTCTCTGTGGCAGGCAACAGCCCACAAACCTCACCGCACTTTAGGGACTGTTCTTTACTTATGGAGAGACTGTTCTTTAGCCTACTTGTCAGGGGAGGAGGGTGGCTGGTTGATTTTTATTTTATTTATTTATTTTATTTCAATCCCCCCATGTTAATCACTTATTGATGCTGTTTTTCTATGAATAAGTCAATAAGTAATTTATTCCATTAAAATATCATTGATGTATTATAGAAAAGTGATTTATCCTTTTATAAATGACAAAAGGCACATCTGCCTCATTTTTGCTGTGGTATCATAATACTACTCAGAACCGTGATACTTTCACTGGTATCGTACGGTGGGTCCCAATTTTGGTACCATGACAACACTAGATGTCACAACCATTCCATTCAGAGTTGCGCAGTGAAGTGGCTCTGGTGCCGCTTAAAAAAGTGTTCCCCCACTTCTAATTTTACAAATTAAGCACTGGTTATAGTACAGCGGGATCCCCCAGCCATCGCTTATATTTATAGTTTTTTCGGTCTTAAATTCCATTCAAGGTGGCATGAAAAAGGTCTTAAAAAGTCTTAAATTTAACTTACTGAAACCTGTAGATACCCTGTGTACTTAGTCCTAAAGAGCCCTTCTGGTGCCAGTAGATACATAGAAACATCCCAGCAGGCTGTGCTTTGCAAGCATACAAAAAAGTTTCACGCATATGAAAATTATTTTTCATGCGTGTGCTTCACCTCCACTGGTACAACTCCGTCCTAGGGGAAACACTGCTGTGTGCGTTTTGTGCAACAGGTGGATGTGGTAGTCTACTGGTAGAGTAGAGAGAGAGCTAAGTAGCGTTTAAGTAGAGTAGAGCAGGGGTCCGTTTCACAAAGCAGGTTTAGTGAAAACTCAGTCTGTTAACCCTCAAATGAGGGAAACTCTGAGTTTTCCGTTTCAAAAAGGGAGGTAACTCAAACCAGAGAAAGAGGGGTAACTCTAGCCTATTTCAGAGAGAGAGGTAACTTAAAGAGGCAGCAGAAGGATTCAGGTTTTTTTTTTTAGCTTGGTGCCACCTAGCGTCAGCAGTGTTGCTCGCACTGTCGCAAAGACCAAATTGACCGTGGGGATCAGAGATAATCAATAAAATGTAGGCTGTAAAACCACCAATATACCTCTGTGTATATGTAGAATGAGAAGGTGTGTGGACACTACTAAATAAATGAGAAAAGAGACAGAGCAACAGTTATCAGATTTATCTGAAGAAAAAACAAATAGTAATGCAAATAATTATACCAGAATGCACAGTACCAGTACAAACAACTCACAGTAAATGATACCAATATGTACAGTATCAGTACAAACAACAGTAGACACGTAAGGGATAATGTATCGTGGGCCGGTGACTGTTGAAAAATAACTCCCGACAGGGGAATGGAACCCCGACGCGCAGCGGAGTTATTTTTCAACAGTCACCGGCTTACTATACATTATCCCGCTTAGAACATGGCTTACTACTAAAACATTCAATTGTTAGAACTGGCATCAATATTATAAAACTGCTGACAGAGTGTACTGACAGAGGAGAGGCGTTCACCAGACAAACGGGAGCGGAGGAGAGGATTTTACTCCACTTCTCCCGGTCGGAGAGGCCTCTGTGCCCAGTACCTGCGGCGGCGGCAGCAGGGGGTGGGGGTGGGGGTAATCACTGTCCAAGGGCTGCCGTAGAATGGCAACGAGGATGTCAGCCAACCAACACTCGCTTCCCGGTCCCTGGTCATGGCGATTTGTGATGCTGGCCAGCTAGGAATTAACTAGCAGCCAGTACAGTACAGTCCTCTCTCGGCTAACGTTAGCTAACATTTAGCCGTGTTACTTACTGATCCATTAGAAAGAAAGCTAGCAGGACACCGGTGTTGAAGACTCTTTGGTCACGGAGCTCCCTCCATCTCTTGAACGCCTGACTGAGGTTTACTCTTGTTTTTCCTCTTCTTTTATCACTCTCCTTTTTGTGCATCCTCGCCTCCTCAGACAGATTAGCTCGTTTTATTTTGGGAGGCCGTTTTTCACTTATCTCCAAACTTTGTCCGTCTGCCATTGTGCTCCTGACTCAACTATCTCATGCCCCGGCCAGTTCCTCATAAGGACCAGCTCCAGTCCCTGCTGAAAAAAGTCAGAGAAACCATTAGGCATATTCTATTGGTTTCTAATGGTTTTGTAATGGTTTCTAATGCCTACTTATGTTTTCCTAATGGTTTGGTTTGTTTTTCTAATGGGATTCTATTATCTCCTACACAAATACACAGGACTTTAACTGGTCCGTACTAATGATTCCTACAGGAGTCTAATGGTTCCTACTGGTGTTTCTATACCAGTCTAATGGTCACTATACAGTGGTCACTACAGGGTGTAGTGGTCTTTAATGGTTCCTAATGTGATGGAGGAACACAGATGTTATAGCCTTCTTTGGCAATCACATCTGTGTGATTTCTAGTGGGTCCTTGTGTAGGATATATAGTATGTTTGTAGATTGCAGTGTTCAGTGATTTCATTAAATACATCCCAGCCAACAGGTCCAAGTGGGGCCCACATGGGATTTACTTGGGTTACATGGGCTTTAACTGGGCATGGGCTCAGAGTGGGCTTTTACGTGGGTTGGTGTTGGACCCCATATGGGCATCCCAGAAGAATATACATGGGCGAGAGATGGGCATCCTAGTTGGCCAGCACATATGGGAACTAGATGGGTCCAAACTGGGCCATAGCCTATTGTGAAATGAGCTGTAAATTTAATTGTTTTTAGGTAAAATAATATTGTTATATACTGCTGTATTATTGACACTTAAGGTGTCATCAAAATGTTTTGGTATTTAAGCCACTATAATGTGAGGTAAAAAAAAAAAAAAACAAAGAAAAAAAGAAAAACCTGAATAAACTCAACCACAGCCGTAGATAGCCTATCTGCTCTTTAAAATAGCCAGTGCATTTTTTTTTTATAAACAGTGTGTGCCCGTGTGTGTGGTCGGGGTTGTCACGGAAATGAGAGAAAGTATCTTGCGATAACCGCAGATGACTCATTCATTCTGGAGTTGCCGCTCAGGATCAGCGCCTAAAATATTTCAACGGTTGAAGAGGAGTTTTGAGTTGGGCCAAACAGTGTCGAAGGTAAGTCCTGACTAACAACACTATAGAACTGAAAAAAGCACTGTGTAAACCTAAAAGTTTGTTCAACTACTTTTTTCCCTTTAACGATGTTCTTGGCTAGGTGGCTAAACGTCCATTAGCTAGCATGCTATGACTCAAATGAGTTTAACATGTAATGTCCTAACTTGCCAATGTAGACTCACTAACGTTAATTATGTTAGAACAACTGTCAGACAGTTGACGCTCATATCTAGAGGTTTTTTTTTCCAAATATAGGTTTGACATCAACTATTTTTCACGTAGTCACGAAAAAGTACTACATTAGCCATAATCCCAACGTCTACCAGCGGGGTCTGTGATTGGCTAAACTCTTTTTTACCCGCGAACGGTGTTTCCGTTTCCACTAGGAGGCTCGCGTGTTGGCTAACGTCATGACGATTCGTAATGCATTTTATGGCACAGTCAGTATGATTTCTTATGCTATATGTACACAGACATAGAACAACACATACTATAACACAGTGCCACGCATGCGTTAGCAACGTAGATATGCCGTCATAACGCCGAACGTTAACTTTGTGACAGTTAGTCAGCAACTCTGTATGTTGAATCCATGTATGGTTCGATCTTTCATTATTCCGTTTCAAAACAAAATCAGAAAAATAAGAAAATGGGTCCGTTTTCCCGTCTTGAAACCAAAACGGAAAACCAAAAATGAAAAACTGCGTTTTCCTGTAGGAGAACAGGGTGGAGACTAGCAGAGTCACAAGCAGCTGCAGTTTTCACAGTGGGACTGTTGAGTCACATTATTAAGATTTAACATTTTTTCAGGCGAGAAAGCAACCATATAGATTGCCCATATGCTGTTAGCTTATCCAAATAACACCTGTTTGTAAATCTGCTGTGACGTTTTCGGACATGTGAAAAGCCGTGACTGACCGGTGTTTCGGGTTAAGAGGTGACCGGTTCATGGACGCGCGTTGTCATGGCAACGGCAGAAACAACTGCGCTGGCTGTCCAACATGGCGGAGTCTGAAGCGTAAAAAACATCATAAACTTACCCATCTCCAAATAAACATTCCATAAATCATCATCATTTCATTTCCTATATTGTTTCCCCCGTCTTCTGTCTATATCTAAAAATCCAAGTTAATAACAAACTGACACTGTTGTGGTTTAGATCATTTAATTAATTTCTGAGAAGTGAATATGTGCACGGAACGTTTCTAATGCTATTTATTTATTCTCAACACAACATCAGTGTTGTTTTGAGCACACTGTTCATTGATCATCAGTGTCATAAAGCAACTGCATTGGGAACACTTAACACTCGCTCCTAAATATAATCTTGTGCCGCTTTGACTTTTAATGATAAAAAATGATAATGACAATGATAAAGACCGCTTTGAGTAGCTTGATCTTCATTTCTGATCCATCACCTGATAAGCTCACCTTGACAAAGTGCCTCGAATTAGACAATAACGAGCCTCACTCTTTTGCTCTTTCTGGATGTCACTTACAGGGAGTTTGAAAAAAAAAAAAAATTCCCTCACCAAAGACATGGGAATAAACATTGTTTTGTTGGATTAATTCCTCTGGAATTACACAAAAAAAATGTTGTTTTTTCTTCAAACTTGGTGGAGGCGTGTAGCATGGGCCAACGCAGAACCCCTTAAAAGGGGAATTATGGTTTGGATTCTTCAACCAATTATTGGTGTGGATCCGAATCACATCAAGGGGTTTGCTCTCTGTGCACCATTTTTAGTTGGGCATGAAGGGGTTAATTTCTGAACAGTGGTTAATACCTGAAAATGCTCAAGGGGTAATCACTGAATACCCTCCTGTATTTTGCAGAGGTACCCCCAGGCTATAACAACAGAGAAAAAACTTAATCCGACAAAACAAGATTCATGAAAAAATCTGGCTTTGTCTCACGGACTCATAGAGCGGGTCGTTTATCAACCAAGGGGTTAGTGGTTCGAATCCCAGCTCTGTTGTCCACATGTCAGTGTCCTTGAGCATGACACTTAACCCCCATGTTATTCCTATGGGCCAAATAGTAAATGGACTGCACTTAGATAGTGCTTTTTCCACCAGCTGAGGCATTCAGGCACTTTACAATGGCCTCTCATTCACCCATTCACACACACACACACACACACTCACACACCAATGGCGGGAGCTTACATGCTAACCTGCGTTACCATCAGGGCCACAGTCACCCCAAACTGATGTGTTGTAGGCTGCAGTGCACACTAGCTACCTTTGCTTTGGTTCGTAATGAGATGACCATTGCAAAGTGCTTAAGGTGTTTGAAAAAGAGAGCCTACCTTTTTCAAGGGTGTCAGTTGTCAGATAATTCAATATGATTGTTGCAAAGAGAGGCTTATTCCTTAAAGGCAAAGTATGGTTTTTAGCACCCTGGACCCTATTTTCCCATCTACTTTTATCTAAATGAGTGGTGGGATTTTCAATATTTGCAATTGCTCCAGGACAAGGCGAGGGACTGCAGGTCCAAAGCTTGTTTCAGTGTATTCCAGTGGGACAATTGAAAATGTCGATATGTTACATTTTCCCTTGCCTTGTCCTGGAGCAATTGCAAATATTGAAAATCCCACCACTCATTTATATAAAAGTAGATGGGAAAATAGGGCCCAGGGTGCTAAAAACCATACTTCCCCTTTAAGTCTTGAAATGTTCTTGAAATTCCTATGTCTTGAAAGTCAGGCTGTGACTAAAATATGAATATTTTTGTCTCTTTTTTTTTCTTTTTCTATTCCTCTCCAGGGAAAACCAAAAGACACTTAAACTGCTGAGTGACTAAACTGCTATCCCTACAGACACCTTGACTTCATCTCCCTCCAGGGATGCTGGAAGGTTTTTTTAGTGGGGGTCGTGCTGTCTACACCCCACTTCCCTTGTCCCTGTCTCCCTCCCATATTTGTCTGTTTATATTTGTTCAGTATGTTTTAACTTCGTTCTTGATGGTTTATGTTCTGAAAAAATGTAATTAAAATGACAAACTGCAATAAGTTGTCACGCCCCAAATGTCCTGTTCCCAAATCGGAGGGGAAAATATCCGAATACATACACAATTACACGTGTAGAGATGTCTCTGGTGCCCAGTGTTAGGACTCTGCTATAATTTTTGTTGCAGCAGTACGTTTCTCAGTATGTTTTTCTAATAGTTTTAGATCCTAATGGGACCAGTTTTCTAATGGTTATAGCTCCTAATGGAACCAGTAGCTTTCTAGTGGTATTACATTCTAATGGAACCAGTAGGTTTCTAATTGTATTACATTCTAATGGGACCAGTAGGTTTCTAATGGTATTACATTCTAATAGGGCCAGTAGGTTTCTAATGGTTTTATATCCTAATGTAGTACCATTAGGAACCTAATGGTACCATTAGGTTCGTAATGGTTTCTTCTAATGGTTCCTAATGGGGTTCCAATTCCCATTAGACCATTAGGAACTATCAGAAACCTAATGGTTCCTAATGGTTTTTTTTGTAATGGTATTCTACTGGATTTTTCAGCAGGGGTCCCTGATTGGCTGACTGACCAGTTTGGCAATACATAACGTATTTCCTGCCGTAAAGGAGATTTTTTCCGCGAAAATTCGTCCCCGGTGGCAGAAGCTTATTGCAAAGATTGCAAAGCCATTAAGTAACCTATGTAAACGCTGATAGTCTGATTTTACTGTGTATACTACCCTGTGCAACCCACATTATTTACATAATGGTATATATAGGCAAAAATGCTGTCTGTTGCTTCTTTAAGCTCTTGGTCAGTTACCGTAGTAACAGACTCTATGAACCTAACCTGGTCGGGACCAGGTTTTTCTCAATGAACCTCGAGTTTCTCTCTGTCTCCGCCCTCTTTCAGAGCCACACACTCCATTTGATTTCCTCATTCATTCAATCAGCAGGCGAGTTTTGGCGTAGCCTAGGTCTACCGTCTGTCATTTAAAAAAATCATTAAAAAAAATCAGAGTCAGTATACTAGAAGTCCATTAGGCACAGTAGGTGGCAACTTTTGTCACTAACATGGCATGTCCTTTTGATAATGATCCCGTGGATGAAGGTACAATATTACTGTGCAGAAAATTAAATAGTTGTCGGGAGATGGTTATCAGACCATAGATGTTCTAGCATTTCCAGACAATTATCTTTTTGAGCTGTACCGTTTCATGTCACAGTCCATCATCTACATACACAACCTAATACGTCCTTACATTTGCAACATTACCAATCGTAGTCATGCTCTCACATCCCAGGAGATATTGTGTGTTGCGCTGCGTTTCCTTACAAATGGAAGTTTTTTTGTACAAGGTCGGAGATGCTGAGCGCTTGAGTAAGGCAACTGTATGCAGGGCGGTCAGTCCCTCAGCCACTGGCCTTCCTAAATTCTGGCTTAGGGCCAGCTCCTCTGCCTTCATTAGAGGTAGCGGTGCTGGGCTACCACCCGTTTTACGGGCATCTGCCTTCTTTCTGTTGGCTGAGTAGAAGTCTGTGTTAGTTTAAATAGGCTTAATTATTTAACAGAACATGATATAGATGAGAAGATATTTATGTGTGTAAAAACAGCATTATGTTGGGGATAAAACAACTGCACAGTCAAACAGCCACTTAATATTTACTTTACAATGTAAAACGTGATCAAAATGAGGTACCCCCATGAGATTATGCCGAGGTCTTACCTGTTTGAACAATGTTTTTACATTTCATCCTAAACTGCTGCCAAATGCGCTTCTCCCCCACGGGATTGCACCTAAATGAAATAAATTAATAGGCTACCATTCTAGCAGTTTTCCCCTGTAATGTTGTTGTGATTGAGCAGCAATGTTCTCCCACGCCGTCTCCCTCTCTTTTGCAGCTGCAGCGGTGTTGCACTTCTTTTTGAAAACGTGTGCAAACTCGCCATATGAGCGCATTAAGATTTCTAATTCTAGTGGGGTGAAAAATGTAGCCCTCCTCTTCCCCGTTGCCATGGTGACTTGTGGAATCGGGCTCATTGATGCTGGCTTTTTATAGTTGTGGTGCACGTGCTTAACTCGTGAAACTAGGTGAAACTACTCCGAGTTGATTAAACTGATTCAAATCAGCTGTTCTGGAACCGGAAACTCAGAGTTTAGGATTAGACTCAGAGTTTGTTGGACCTGCTTTGTGAAACGGACCCCAGGGCAGAGAGATGGAAGCAAAATATATTAAACCCGGTGTTAATACAGCAGAACTGGAGAGAGGGGTGAAAAATAAATAGAGGTGGGCATGGCTCAAGTAGGGCACAAAATTATAGATGGAGAACGATTGACAAACATTGCCGCTGCCGATTTATCCACTTGCAGCAAACTGTGCATTACATAATCTGAGTTTTGCCCACATTCAACTACACTCTTGTCGTGAGAAGTGCCTCTTACAATTTCCCAATCAGTACTGTGCATATGCAACTCTCATCAGAGATGAGAGGAAAGGGAGATGGCTCACTCCTGAGCTACTTCCATCATCAGCTCTGGAAAGAACAGTGTGTTTAATTCTTTATCACCACTTGCTTGAACTGGCAAGTAAGTTACTGGATTTACTAGCCTTAATAGACATTTTACTTACCCTAGGCAATCTGGCAGTCCTTACTGTTGAGCTCTGGGCATAAACCTGACCATTATGTGCATGCTTTACACCTTATTTTTAACCAGTGACAAATACTGAAGGATCTAATTCAAAAGTAATAAATCCATCAGCTTGAAGTATTGATATGATATGCATT
This sequence comes from Epinephelus fuscoguttatus, assembly GCF_011397635.1. NCBI lineage: Eukaryota > Metazoa > Chordata > Actinopteri > Perciformes > Serranidae > Epinephelus > Epinephelus fuscoguttatus. The sequence continues at coordinate 449,451 of NC_064758.1, read as the reverse complement.
TAGGTTAACTGAGAGCATGTACTGAAATTGTTTTGTGATCAGCTACATCAACATTCTGTTGGTCTCATTCAGTTAAAAAAAAAAAAAAAAAAAAAAAAGGTCCACTTGTGGTCACAGAGTGATGTCTCTTTGTCTAACAAGCACTTCCTAACCAACAAATGTTTCATTATAGACTCAATAAATTAAAAGTAATAAATTATCATATAATCTGGCATCACTCACTGATTGTATTCATCTGCGACAAAAATGAAGATTTTCAAAAACGGCTTCCGAAGTGAAATTTTTTAAAAATATTCATGTCTGTGGAGACGTGTAAACCGGATAGACGGAGATTTTAGAAAATGATGTTGCAACCCAGTTTGCCTATGCCCATTAGGCGCCCCAGGTGCTAACAAAACGTTTGTTTACGTTTTGTTAGCACTTTTGGGACTGCTTACGAGCATACAAATGAACTTGGCACTGCTGCATCAACATCACCGCTACATCGGCGCACAAAGACATCTGCTGTGCACAATATTACTTGGTCCACACCATCTGCGGTTTAAGGTCCGCCAGAAACGACGGTTTTGGATCAGACCTGGTCGAACCAGCAAATGGTGGTACAGTTTCGACAAAGGACTTGTTGATGCAGCGTGGAAAGAAAACTTTCGCATGTCCGGAGCATCATTCTTAATGTTGAGTGACCTCCTTCGTCCTTACATAGAAGGGGAACAAACTATTATGAGAGCTCCAGTTGATGTTTTGAAAAAGGTCGCTTGTACACTTTACAGCCTCAGTGACGAGGGGAGACTACGCAAGACAGCGAACGCCTTTGGTTTGTGTCGACCGTGTGTCTTGAAGAATGTTCGCCAGGTTTGTACAGCCATAACAGTCTATCTAGGCCCAAAGTACATCAGACTGCCTTTCAAAGAACCTGAAGTAGAAGAACTCGTCACACAGTTTTACCATGCCCACGGTATGCCACAGTGCTTGGGAGCAATCGACGGGACGCATATTGAAATTAAACAGCCATCTACAAACTGTACGGACTACATCAATAGAAAGGGGAGATATACGCTTAAAGTCCAAGCTGCATGTGACTATAAGTACTCATTCATCGACGTGATCAAATGGCCCGGGAACATACAAGATGCTTGAGTGTTCGCCAATTCTCAGTTGAACACTCATTTCACAAGACTAGTCGTATTCCTGCTATTTAAAGACAAATTGTGGAGGACGAAGAACCCATCCCAGTATTTCTGCTTGGAGGTACGGCTTACCTGTTAAAGGGATAGTTCGGGTTTTTGGACATGAAGTTGTGTGAAATGCTGACCATCTGTAGCTCTGATGTGACGGTGTCACTACTGTCAACGAGCCTCCTGCTCTGAGAAATGGCCCATAGCTTACTGGAGAAAAAGTAGTTCTTAAGATATAAGGGGGACACGTAACCAAAAGGTTTTAAGCTACAAAAAAGTATGCATGTGTTTTGTTAGACTATTTCAATAATTTTAAAACATCCCCGCATTACGTCAGACCTTGCTATCAATTGGGACTATTTTCTGGCCAGTATCACTCCGCCGTGCAGGCCCGCAAGACAGCACGCCAACAGAAATCAATTAGACAGTTCATCACCACGCCGTGCAGGTGCGCAGGATAGCAACGGCTAACGAAAACTTCATCGGCTGTTTCCAACAGAGAACCAGTAGGCTATTATTAGTGAGGAAGAAGATGTACTAGCCCTATACTACAGCGCGAACACCGGCTCAGGCTCACGACACACCCTCGTCAGCTGCTGTAGGTAAACAGAGGAATACCAAAATGGTGCTAACTTGTGATTTCCCCAGCTGTGGGAATAAAAACATCGCTGGCTCCCAATTCCATCGGTTTCCTGTTACAGATGTAACCCGTAGGCAACTTTAGCTTGTGTCAACTGGGATGAACCTCGCTACCAAGCCGGCGAGGGTGAAGCAACTGCGCGTATGTCAAGCTCACTTCAGCTGCCCACTGATCCCGACGGACAGAGAAAACGCAATTTCTGCTCTGCTGTGCTCAAAGAGGAGATATATTACCTAATACCAGTCTATATAACGATGTCTGTAGCTGATTGTCTGTAAAACAAAATGTTTGATTGAACTAATAGCCTGTTGCATTGTGGAGAGTACATTATACGCGGCCTGGTTTTATCGTCGGCATTTAGTTTATTATATTAGGCGAACTGCTAAATCCATGACATGAGTAATCAGTCATATAGAAATGTGAATTCATATGTGATTAAGACCAGTCTCTGCTTTGTTCTGGTGGTGGGTCAGCCCAAGTTGCCTACGGGTTACATCTGTAACAGGAGACTGATGGAATTGGGAGCCGGCGATATTTTCATTCCCAGAGTTCGAAAAACTAGATTTTGCAGTTTTTACCATTTTTGGCAGGAAAAAAGTTAGGTGGAAGTGGCCGGGGCCATGCACATGTGACGCAGCTTCATTCAGGGAAGCCATGGATTTTGAATATGCGACATACAGTGTGGGAGTTACATGCCAAAATGCATTAATCTTGATTGTAGTGCCCCCTGCAGGTGCACATATGTACATTTTTGCGTCTGAGGTCCCTGCAGGGGTCTGGACCAACCCTCCAAATTGCACAACCCTCCTCCTTTCTCCATATGAAAGTAACATGGCGATTATTTGACCAATGAGAATTTGGTTGGACAAGAGCATATTGACCAAATAATCCACCAGTCGACCAGGAGACTACAGCCCTGGTAAACAGACATCTCAAAACCTGGATAAATTAAACCAAAACTCTGCAAGGCTTCTAAGTGGTGCAGCATGCACATGGCTGAAGGTGTGAATTCTCTTTCAGCTCTGTAGCCAAGCCATAATGAAGGAGTTGTCTACTTGATCTACTTGATTCTGTCCAGGTATGATGCTGGGAAAGACAACTACATTGACCTGATGGAGCTGAAACTGATGATGGAGAAGCTTGATGCTCCACAGACACACATCGGCTTGAAGAACATGATCAAGGAGGTGGACGAGGACCTGGACAACAAGCTCAGCTTCAGAGAGGTAAACCAAGAAAACCAGCTTAGAATCAGTCAGAGGATGTGATGTTCTTTCGTCCTTATTCACATCTCTCTGTTCCTCCTGTCCTTCTCAGTTCCTACTCATCTTCAGGAAGGCAGCAGCAGGAGAGCTGGCAGAGGACAGTGGCCTCAGAGTCCTCGCTCGCCTCTCTGAAATCGATGTCTCCGCAGAGGGGGTCAAAGGAGCCAAGACCTTCTTTGAAGCCAAAGTAAGTAGAAGTGACTTCTTCTACAAGATTTTAAATGTTTCCATACAGTCTTTACACTAATTTAAGAGTTTAGGAGGTGAAGAGATACAGTCATACCCTTTAAATGAGAGTAGAAAGAACATTCCCATTTAAGTCAACATAGTAAGATGGTCATTTTTTGTGTGTATGCAACCGCAGTTAATGGGCTAATGTCTGTATTAACATACTAACTTCTGGCAAGTTGCTGGCAAGTTGTCGTAATGACCAAGCGAGCAATCAATGAGAGTCGCCACAATCTTCTTTACGTTTCGATCCCTTCTGGATCTTCCAGAAGGGATTGAAACATTGTCCTAATAAACCACAGTTGTGACTTGGAGCAGTGTGCAGGCTTTTTTCCTTTTCTTTAATTAACATTAAATCACCTCGTGGGGCACCATTCCTGTAAAGGGAAAATTGATAGCCAGTTAAAGATATCAGTCTCATAAAATACGCTAAACTATTAATTTGGAGTTTTGATTAATAATTAAATTGACAACCAGGGCAGGAATTTCACGAGGGCCATGAGGGCCATGACTTTCGTGGCCTCCTCATTTGGCCCTGTGCCCTTGAAAAAAATATCTGCCCTAAGGCCACATTGGCCTTGATGCCCCGCCCGAACTGTCCCAGGTGATTTTGCGGTTTTCTCCTCTGCCTCTTTCCTGTCAACACGGCTTTGACACCTACGTCTATTGAGAAAAAAATAATGCGATGACATTCTGGATTCTTATTGGGCAACAACAAATGAGACGATGCGTACATCACCAGTCGGGGGTTTGATTCGAGCCTGGCATGAACCAGTCGGACGGGCTATAATGACAGTTTGACACCAATCTATCACCGCCAACCACGAGACTTCATCAAACGCCTGGGCAGGGATCGGTACCGAGACCCAGTATTAAACAACCCAAGGCAAGTTTAATCAACACCGTAATAACAGTAAGCTCCACCATTATCGGCGTTACTTTTTAAAGTTTCAGTTTCTTCATCATTCTGCAGCCTCTCTCCTGCTCTCTGCATGTCACCCCTCACAGCACGCGCACACACACAGACACACAAACTCAGCAGCAGAGAGGCCGCGGTGCAGATGAGGGGAATATAACTTCAAGATTACTCTAGTTAACGACAACTACACTTGTTACTGTGAGTAGCGTAAGTGCAATAAAACCTCTGCCAGTCAAGCCAATACTTTATCAATACATGTGATCAGCATGTAGAAAGACATATTTCAACCCGCTCTGTCCGCAGTCTCTCATTCACCGCTATTATGATTTATGATCGCGGACGACACAAGCACATAGCGATCACAGTGCTAACAGCAAAGTGTTAAAGACTTAAAACTAAAATGAAAGCTGTCTGTAGGTAGGCTAACACTTTATCTGAACATGTACCTGAGGCAGCCGACCTGCAGACAGTGAGTGTCCTCAGTAGAGGAGGGACAGAGAGCAGGATGAATGACTGATACTGATGTCTGTCTTCATGCTGAGATAACGTGACTTTCTTCACTCAGTATTGTGATGTCAGGAGGAATATTTATATTCCAGTGAGATATTATTGGGTTTTAAATAGTGACTTTGTTGTTGTAAACATAACTGTTACTGCCATGGACTGTATAAAACTATACCTTGTGTAACTGACCTATAAGGAAAGCATCAGGAGGTGAGGTCTGTGCATGTGTGTGTGTGGAGGGGAGGGGAGGAGAGAGGGAGATGCTGGTATGCTGGTAGAGAGATAGTGTGTGTTATTAGATACTGTTAATGTCACTTACTATGCTTCAGTGCATTGATAGCTCTCTTTTAGTCTGTTTCTGCATCATGTTGAGGAGGGCCATGCCTGTGTGTGTGTGTGTGTGTGTGTGTGTGTGTGTGTGTGTGTGTGTGTGTATATATATATATATATATATATATATATATATATATATATACTGTATATGCAAAATAAGTGGATCAGTTGCTCGCTGCTAAAAATGTGGCCCATCGACATGATCTGGTTTTGAAATGTGGCCCAGTTGAAATAGTAATTGAATAGCCCTGCTATAGTTTGTTTGTTTGTTAGCTATCTAACAACACATCAAAAATAATTGTAAGCCAGTCTTGTTCAGTGAATCAGTTTATCATGTACGCTCAAAAAATATTTAGGCCTAATATTTAAGATTGTTGCTTGGGGCGGCAGTAGCTCAGTCCATAGGGACTTGGGTTGGGAACCAGAGGGTCGCCTGTTTGAGCCCCTGTCTGGACCAAATATGGAGCGTGGACTGGTGGCTGGAGAGGTGCCAGTTCACCTCCTGGGCACTGCCGAGGTGCCCTTGAGCAAGGCACCAAACCCCCCAACCGCTCAGGGCGCCTGACCAAGGGCAGCCCCCTCACTCTGACATCTCTCCACTTTGTGCATGTATAGGTCCTGTTTGTGCATGTCTTTCGGACCTGTGTGTAATTGACAAGCAAGAGTGAAAACATTTAATTTCCCCTCAGGGGGATTAATAAAATAAATAAACTGAAACTTAAACTTAAAACTTATAAATACATGAGCCTGGTTGTTCTATATATATAACACATTGGGTTTATTAGTGCTATTAAATAAATCACATTATTACTTATTATACTCATTATTATTACTTGAGCTCAATTTATTTATTCATTTCACAGATAGTTAATACATCCTTAGCCCTTAAATTAAATTCTTTATGGACGTGGACTTAAAATCATTGTTTGACTGTATGGCCTTGCTCCCTGACTTTTGGCCTTTGTGCCCTCAAAAAATTGACAATGCGAAAGGCCAAGTGGCCTTGCCCCTAAAATGACGAAATTCCAGGCCTGATGACAACAACCAAAATTAACAGTAACACCTGAAGGTTCTCGGAGTTCTTGACGCAGCAGAGGTTGACTATTCATTCACTCTTGTGTAACATTAAATAGACAGCAGGTTTCGCAGTTCTCGAGTAAGAGAGGGATCTGTTGGAAGGGAGCAGACCTTCTACAGGCCTGTGACATCACAGAGTCACATGTCAGTGTAGAAGTCCTGTCCAATCAAGTTGTGAGACTTGTGTCTCACTGAGGTGTGAGGTGAGACCTCCTGGAGATGGGTGTCAAATAGCTGTCTTTGTTTGAAGACAAAGAACGTGTAGAAAAGGAAGCCTTTAAATCTCCAGTTTAGAGTTTACCAAATGACAAATAATCATATGTGGTCCTGTGAATCCCAAGAAGAGGAAACATTTCACTCTTCTGGAGAGTGATTTTGTAGCCAGATATTTTACCAAACTGGTTTAAGGTGTGGACAACTGAAGGAACAGAAGTAGTAGGGTTAGATGTGTACAATAATAAGTCGTCAGCATAGAGAGATACCTTGTGAGGTAGCCCATTTCTTGTTATCCCTGAAAAATCTTCAGACTGTCTAAGAGCTATGGCTAACAGCCCTATTGCAATGGCAAAGAGGAGGGGTGACAGTGGGCAGCCTTGATGGGTGCCTCTACCCAGAGAGTAATATTCAGACTGCTGACCATTGGTAATTACAGTGGCCAAGGGTTCACAGTATAACAGTTTTATCCAAGATACAAATGCCTCATCAAATCCAAATTGTTTGAGAGCTAAAGTAGTTACATTCTACTCGATCAAATGCTCTTTGAAGTGAGATCACCATTTCAGGAACAGAGGCTGAAGGGGAGTACACGATATTAAGCAGTCTTCTTAAATTAGAGCTAAAATGTCCAGGGGTCACACAAGGGTTAACCCCTGTGCGACCCCTGGACATTTTTGTCCATTTCCAAAACTCAAAACTCCCTCACAGACAAATCAAATGAAAGGTCACAGGGGGGTGATATTTTGCATGGGGGTGTCATTCTGGGTGAAATTTGAAAATCCCAATTTTGAGCACGAAAATCCATTATTTGACCCTGTAATGCATTTTTATCCCATCCATGACCCTTCAAGTGGACAAAAATGTCCACTTTCTAGAAAGTGTCCAACAAAAGGTCACAGGGGTGTGATTTTTGGCAAGGGGGGGTAATTTTGGGTTAAATTTGAAAATCCCAACTTTCAGCATGAAAATCCATTATTTGACCCTGTAATGCATTTTTATCCCATCCATGACCCTTCAAGTGGACAAAAATGTCCACCTGTCATTTAGCCATTTTTTATTGTTGCTATTTGTATTTAATATTCTCAAAATCTTTGAGGTGACCCATATGGAGTTACACTTAATCACTTTTGACATGGATTTTAAGATTTTAACCCCTTCCAGGGCATTTTGAACACATCTGGAGGCTGTTTCTATAGAGGGCAAAACCACTAAAGGGGGTGGTAGAGGACACAGAAATGTTTTTGCAATAGATGTCTTGGGTGGTAATCACAGACTGTGACTGTGTCAATGATCCCCAATAAATGTGGTTTGGATGCCATGATCTTTTGTTACTGCAAAAACTCATGATTTCTCTATTGTCAGTGGTGTCTTTAGTGTGAAAGAGGTGTACCTTAGAAATGAAGGCAAAATGAGAGTTCAACATAAGAAAAATATTGTATTTGAATTACAACAATAAACACAATAAATTCTGAACAAGAACAGTACAGTAGATATAACAATAACAATAGAACAATAACAACAAAAAACAGTGTGACATAACTATTGTGTGAGGGATAGGGAGGAATGAAAGTGGGGAGGAGAGAAGGACAGGAGAGGCTCAAATGGTGCATTCTGAACAGTATATTGCCTGAATGCATCTCTTACATACAAACCTCTTGCATCTAGTGCAAGAGGTCCCTGGTTTTGCCCTCTTTGCTGTGGGGCAGGTCCTGCAGAGGCCCCTGGTCTGTACCACAGCAGCAGCAGCAGCAGCGGCAGCGGCATGTGCATGTTTGGCGGCAGCTCGTGTCTGCCGGATGGGTGGCTGTAGGCCAACAGCTGGTGGTTGTGGAGCTGGAGTTGGTTGTGGAGCTGGTGGTTGCTGCTCGGCCCAGGCCTTTGCCTCCATCACCCGCTTGCGTGCCATGTCAGCCTGGGGTAACCGGGTTCTCCTTGCCATATGAGGATAGATGAGCTCTTTTCCCAGTGTGACAATGAAGAGCCGCCTGCGATATTTTTTTTTTTTTTCCCAGCCTGGGTTCAAGGCCGTCCACACAAGGAAACCGTTCCAGGTGGAGATGTCCAGGATCCTGGAAAACACTGTCACAGGCCACCTCCTCGTCTGTCTTCGGCATGTATAGGTGCCGATAACCTGCAAGATAATAAAATAAAATTAAAATAATAAAATTACTTTTCACACACACACTCACACACACACACACACAAATATATATATATATATATATATATAAATAAGTAAGGCATACCTTGTCCAAGTTATCCACCGCTCCCTTGCAACGGTTATAGTCCAGGATTACCTGTGGCTTTTGGTGTGCTGCCTCACTCACCACTGGCTGCCGGTGCTTGGTGCTGAGGAGAACCACCATCTTTCGCTCCTTTGGAACGTAGGAGCAAATCATTGTGTCTTTTGTGAAAGCAAAGGTGGTAGACAGCACCTGCCTTGCCCTCATGTCCAGGAGTTGTGCTGGGAGCTCCTGCCTTCTCTTTTTGAGAGTGCCGACAAGAGCCATCCCCCTCCTCAGCAGCTGCTGGCCCAGGTCATGTGAGGTAAAAAAAATTGTCGGTGGTCACTAGGGCTGTCAATGAATATTCTAAATTCGAATTTAAATTTGAATTTGAAAAAAAAATGGACCTTCGAATGTGAAAATTGATATTCGATTGTGGAGAGAGGAAAAAAAACACCACCGCAGCTGTCCTCTTTGCAACTGGGCGTTGGCATCAGACGCACATTTCTCCACGCTGGTCGACAAGCGGTTCTGCTCCCGGCTGTTGTCTCTGTCACCCGGCTTGACACATTCGCTCACAGCTCGCGCAGAAAATAGACCAGACGCCAAAACGATCGCTGCAGGGCGCGAGCCGGTTACGCTCTAGTGCTTGGAGACTATTCACAGCGCTTCCGCGGTCGTTTATAACGTAATGTTATAGATAATTGTTTTATGTGTTTTAATGTGTAGGTATGTAAATATTTTCAAAGACGTTTATGTTGAAATAAAAATACCTACAGGTAGTTATGTTTCATATACAAGTATGTTTCCTTGTATTAGTTTGCCCTCTTGTGGACATAATGCGGAAAAAAATATTCAAATGGTTCGAACCTATGAGTTATTTTTAGACGGAATATTCGAATGTCATTTTTGAGCAATTTTGACAGCCCTAGTGGTCACAGTTCCTGTGAGGCCCTCCGTCAACTCCATCACCACACGCTTCCCCAGGCCCTCCTGAATGAATAAAAAGAAAGAATGATTATAGGAATGAGCTCTGTATTTTATCTGTGTAGACCAATTTCTACATTTCTACCCAAGTATTTTGATCTATATGCTTACCTCACGTTTTGCTGTTGGGGAAGGTTTCCCCAGATAAAACTGCAGGTTCCAACAGTATGATGTCTCACACTCACAAAGGGCCCACACCTTCAATCCATATCTAAATGAGCGTGTGAGAGAATGAATCCATGAATGAATGACAATCTTAATTTCAAAATATGATAAGAGGCTAAATATAATAAAGCCAATAGGGTAATGATGATAATATGATAAAAATAAATGTTACCTGTCTGGCTTCGAAGGCATGTATTGCATGAAGGGACATCTCCCACGAAATCCTGTGGACACAGAGGATGCAGATGAATTTTAGCATTCTAGATTTCTGTGACAGTTCGTAACAGTCTATTGTCACCGTCAAATAAAGTAATGCAATACAATATAATACTAACCAATCAGCATCTCATCCACGCAGACCTCTGAGCGAGGTGCCCACATCCTCTGCAAGGCAGAGACCCAGATGTCCCACACCTCCCTGATTGGTCCCAACTTATCATGGTCCTGCTGAAACCGTGCCTCCCGTGTTTCACGGTCATCAAACCTGTTTGATTGAAAGAAATGAGAAAAACAATGTCACAACACATCCCTTTATCCATCTAGATGAAATGAATGAATGAATGCATGTACATATACACTGAACAAAAATATAAACGCACCACTTTTGTTTTTGCTCCCATTTTTCATGAGCTGAACTCAAAGATCTTAAACATTTTCTATACACACAAAAGACCATTTCCTCACAAATACTGTTCACAAATCTGTCTAAATCTGTGTTAGTGAGCACTTCTCCTTTGCCGAGATAATCCATCCCACCTCACAGGTGTGGCGTATCAAGATGCTGATTAGACAGCATGAATATTGCACAGGTGTGCCTTAGGCTGGCTACAATAAAAGGCCACTCTGAAATGTGCAGTTTTGCTTTATTGGGGGGGGGGGGAACTGCAAGAACTGGGATGTTTTCAGCTTCCAGGAATTGTGTACAGATCCTTGCAACATGGGGCCGTGCATTATCATGCTGCAACATGAGGTGATGGTCGTGGATGAATGGCACAACAATGGGCCTCAGGATCTCGTCACGATATCTCTGTACATTCAAAATGCCATCAATAAAATGCACCTGTGTTCGTTGTCCATAACATACGCCTGCCCATACCATAACCCCACCGCCACCATGGGCCACTCAATCCACAGCGTTGACATCAGCAAACCGCCCCCCCCCCACACGACGCCACACATGCTGTCTGCCATCTGCCCTGAACAGTGAAAACTGGGATTCATCCATGAAGAGAACACCTCTTCAACGTGCCAGACGCCATCAAATGTGAGCATTTGCCCACTCAAGTTGGTTACGACAACGAACTGCAGTCAGGTCGAGACCCCGATGAGGACGACAGGCATGCAGATCAGCTTCCCTGAGACGGTTTCTGACAGTTTGTGCAGAAATTCTTTGGTTATGCAAACCGATTGTTGCAGCAGCTGTCCGGGTGGCTGGTCTCAGACGATCTTGGAGGTGAACATGCTGGATGTGGAGGTCCTGGGCTGGTGTGGTTACACGTGGTCTGTGGTTGTGAGGCCGGTTGGATGTACTGCCAAACTGTCTGAAACGCCTTTGGAGACGGCTTATGGTAGAGAAATGAACATTCAATTCACAGGCAACAGCTCTGGTGGACATTCCTGCAATCAGCATGCCCATTGCACGCTCCCTCAAAACGTGCGACATCTGTGGCATTGTGCGGTGTGATAAAACTGCACATTTCAGAGTGGCCTTTTATTGTGGCCAGCCTAAGGCACACCTGTGCAATATTCATGCTGTCTAATCAGCATCTTGATATGCCACACCTGTGAGGTGGGATGGATTATTGCGGCAAAGGAGAAGTGCTCACTAACACAGATTTAGACAGATTTGTGAACAGTATTTGTGAGGAAATGGTCTTTTGCGTGTATAGAAAATGTTTAAGATCTTTGAGTTCAGCTCATGAAAAATGAGAGCAAAAACAAAAGTGGTGCGTTTATATTTTTGTTCAGTGTATTTTACATCTATAAAATAAATCAAACAAAATCATCATCATCATGTATGACTCAAAATAATGTATAAAAAAAATCACACCTGAGCATCCTGGATATAAGGATGAACCTCTTCCTCGACATTACTGCCGGGAAGAGGTCTCTGCCATCTATTCCCCAGAGGCTCAGGGTGTTTTCTCCACGGGATTTGAAAACACCAGCCAACAGGAGAAGACCGAAATAGGCCTGCATCTCCACTTTGTCGACTGGTACCCATGTTTGCATGACCCTTTGGCCCTGCATATAGAGATGAAACAGTATGAAAACTTCAAACAACATATTACAGTCATCACTATTATCACAGTATTGTTAAATTTTACTGAAATGTTATCTAAGAAGTGTAATAGTTTTAACTTACCTGCAGATTTGTCATGTTCACCACAATGTCATAAATTTCATCTGTGACATAAAGGTGAAACGTGCTGAGGATGTCAGTTGTCCTGTGTATTGCATAGTTGGTCACGCCCTCAACTGGACCACGTTTGGGTGGCTCATAAATAAATGTCTCTGAATTGACTGGAAGCCAGCGGATTCTGTCATTGAAATGATTTTTCCTGGTGCCCTTTGACCACCAGACATCCTGTTCCATTTCCCTCACTTCAAAATCTTCATCTTGCCCCTCGTCCTCCTCTTCCTCCCCTTGGCTCTCATCTTCCTCCTCTCCTTCTTCGTCCTCATCCTCTTCCTCAGCTCCTTGGCCCGGGACCCACTCCTCATCCAGAACATCATCCAAATCTGAGGAGTCTTGGTCACTGACAAGCCCATTTTCATCCTCCTCCTCATCTTGCTGCATCTCCTCCATGCCTTCATAGCTGTAGTCCTCCTCCTCTTTCAACCTTTCATCTTCCTCCTCATATCCTACCTCTTCATCTTCTTTCTCCCCCTCTGAGGCACTTTCTGTTTCTTCTTTTACTGACTCCAGGAACACCAAAATGCTTTCTCTGGCCTCAGGAGTGCCAATATTCCTCCGAAACCTGCTTTCTCTGCTTTTTCTCGCCGCCATTTCGCTCTGTCTGCTCCTCTGTGTGGCTTGTGAAACATGAGACCTGCACCCACTTTTTGTAAGCAATATATAGATTTGTTTGAAAACACCACACCGTTTCCGGGGGAAAATGTTTGATGTCCTGCACGTGTGTATGATGATTAGCAAATGGCAGACAGCCTTGATCTGATTGGACTGTCTTGTCTGTCAAAGTTTTTGATAAGCCCTCTGTTGCTGGGCACTGCCGCCGAGGGGCAACCTTTGAAGTGCTGAAAGTTACTTGTGTGTTACTTTCCTGTCTTATTATGGAGAGGGAGGACACTTTATTTCTAAGGTACATCTCTTTCACACTGAAGACACCACTGACAATAGAGAAATCATGAGTTTTTGCAGTAACAAAAGATCATAGCATCCAAACCACATTTATTGGGGATCATTGACATACTCAACCCTGTGATTACCACCCAAGACATCTATTGTAAAAACATTTCTGTGTCCTCTACCACCCCCTTTAGTGGTTTTGCCCTCTATAGAAACAGCCTCCAGATGTGTTCAAAATGCCCTGGAAGGGGTTAAAATCTTAAAATCCATGTCAAAAGTGATTAAGTGTAACTCCATATGGGTCACCTCAAAGATTTTGAGAATATTAAATACAAATAGCAACAATAAAAAATGGCTAAATGACAGGTGGACATTTTTGTCCACTTGAAGGGTCATGGATGGGATAAAAATGCATTACAGGGTCAAATAATGGATTTTCATGCTGAAAGTTGGGATTTTCAAATTTAACCCAAAATTACCACCCCTTTCCAAAAGGGGGGGGGGGGGGGGCACATATTGGTATAAATGATTGAAACAACATGAAACTGACCAAATGCTGTGGCATTAGCACACAATTTAGGCAATCAAATGAATCATAACATAACTCCAGTCAAAATTTTCCATTTCTCTTTTTTTCCCCTCTTTTCTACTCCCCCATTTTCTTTTTAACTTAACAGGGCATGTAACATCCCATAGTAGTCAAAGTAAAGAGAAGGATGTCCATGTACATTGAATTTATCCCAAGTAGTGGCATGTATGGTTAGAGTTCACGTTTGTCAGGTCCATCTGGAGCCTTACTCACCATCGTGCCCATCCGCGCTGTGTGGGGGGGTCCCGGCCCAATTCGCTGTATGTCTTTCCACAAACCAGATCGGCTCCTCGGGGTAGAGAAAAAAATGCTTCTGCCCGTCTTTGTCAGTGACCTGTAGCTTGGCAGGGAACAGCATCCAATAGCTGAATCCAGCATTCTAGAGCTGCGACCTCACTGGGACAAATGCGGCTCTCTTCCTGGAGATTTCAACACTGAAGACGGGAAAAAGTGAATCTCTGATCTGCGAAAGGAAACAAAGCTGGCTTCTCTCATCAGCCTCAGCTCTTTAGTCTGAAAGTAGTGAATTCGCACGATGAGGGGATGTGGTCTGGAGTTGGCTGGATTCTTCTTAACTGTGGTGATCCGATGAGCCCTTTCTGCCATCGATGAGGTAGGAAAGCTTCTGCTCCAAATCTTTCTCAATGAATGCTGTGGGATGCTGTCCCTTGATGTTTTTAGGGAGTCCTATTATGCGAATGTTGTTTCAAGTGGATCGGTTTTTGAAATCATTCAGTTTCACTTTCAGCTCTTCGTTGTCTTTAGACAATGCAGATGGGTTCCACTTTTTCTAGTCTTGTCTGTGCGTCATCCAGTGTTATTTCCAACTGTTGAATGGACTCGTGATGTTCATGGATGATGGCTCGGTTGGGCAGAGTTTGGCTATGTTGCATTCCTCCATGGATGTTAGCAATCTCTCCATATCTGGCAGGGTTAGCGGAGTGTTAGCCTCGGGGTCCTGATCCACTAGCCTAGTTTTGTCGCCTTGCTTTATCTGTTTATCTGGTTGGTCTGCCGATTGGCCCGTTTTTTTACTGGTCTTCTTCAAACTCATGGCTATAATCAGCACTAGCACGGATGGCTGCGTGATATTGGACGGATTTGAAAAGGAATTTCATCGACTGTCAACAGAGTAATCCTGGTTTGTGACCTACTCCGCCATGCGTCAAACCGGACGTCATATAATATGTAATATCTTCAGGTAAACAAACATTAACATTAAAATGACAGCTATCGCAGGTCCTTCCTGTCTGCTGCTGTTATTATTATTATCATTATTATTATTATTATTGTTTATTGCTGTTTCTTGTATTTTTTTGTACTTTTTTGCATGCTTAGTTTTTTAAGTTTTTAAATTTTTGAAATCTTGAATCTGACTCTTTCCCTTTGACTGCTGTAACACTGCAATTTCAATGGAGAAAACAAGCTGTGAGTGATCAAATTGGAAGTGGACGCTCTCAGGCGTTACAAATGAAGTGCACTTCAGTCTTAATTGTAACAGCGTGACTTGCAACACGGCTTAAAAAAAGGATGGTATTAAAGTTAAAGTTTTCATGACTGCTCAACAATATTTTAGTAAAACTGTTTCTACCTTAATTTCATACCATGGATGTGGTCAAATAATGGATTAAACATAATGATGTTATTAAAACTTACCGGATGCAACAGCTGGCACGTTTGTATTTTTCCTCGTCAGCAAATACATTAAGCACACCTACACAATTAAGAGAATCTGATTGATGGAAGTTGTAAAAACACTGTTCAGCCCTGAATCTGATTCATTACTGAATGACATCTAACTGAACACAGAGAGCATGCAGTGTGGAGAGGCATGTCTGTAAATGCGCATGACACCTGGACGGCCAACAAAGTAACACCCCAAGTCACTCAGCATGCATTCATTCTAGGGCTGGGCAATTAATTGAAAAATAATCAAATCCGACATTCAGAACCTCTAACCGATATAATCTTGCCCATATCAGTAATTTATTTATTTCCTAAAACCATTTCAGCGACTAAAGGTTATACCACCAATCTATGTCAGCTCTTGAGCACAATGACAGTACCGAACATGAACAGTGCATGGCTAAAAAAAAGAAGAAGACTGGCAAAATCCCAGCAACAAGTGCCTTCACAAAGAAGTTCTCTGTAACGCAAGCATTTACAAAGGCTACACAATATGAAAAAGAATCAAGATGAAAAGAAATAGAGATGCAAGTTGGTTTCTGATGGCAGTATTTCAAATCATTTATTTGTTTGCAAGAAATACAAGTTAATTATTGTCTACTTTTTCTGGAAACTTGCTTTTTACATTAAAACTAAAGTGTGACGTTTTCATTACAAGTGATGTGTACTTTGATTTCAGTTGTTCGAAATATTCAGTAAATAACCATGAATAGTTTATCTGTGTGTGTTTCCTTCATTTATTTTTCCTTCATTCATTTTCCATAACCGCTTATTCTGTTAGAGGCTGGTGTCTATCCAACTGACATTCGGTGAGAGGCGAGGTACACCCTGGACAGGCTGCCAGACTATCACAGGGCTGATGTTTCCTTCAGTTACTTTAAAATCACAAAGATAAGGTATACACTCTTTCATTAGAAAAAAATATCTCAGCTTTAATAGTTGAGCCTGTTTACAATACAAACCTTGCCACTGAACTATGAGGTCAAAAAACGAAAACAAAATAATCGTTGATTAATCATATTCGAGGTAAAATGTTCAGTTAATCGTGATATTGATTTGAGTTAATTAATTCATTATCTGTAATCGCTTATCCTGTTCAGGGTCATGAAGGGACTGGATCCTGTCCCAACTGACATTGGGTGAGAGGCAGGGTATACTCTGGACAGGTCGCCAGACTATCACAGGACTGACACATGGAGACAGACAACCATTCACACTCACAAATTAGAGTTACCAGTTAACCTGACATGCTTGTCTTTGGACTGTGAAAAAAAGTCAGAGAACTTGAAGAGAACCCACACTGACACAGGGAGAACATGCAAACTTCACACAGAAAGGTCTCAGCCAGCCAGTGAGTTCAAACCAGGAACCCTCTTGTTGAGAGATGACCCTGATAAAAAAATATTAGTTTTCATCAACACATAAAAACAAACCAACACACTAAACACATGCATGTGTGGAATCAAAGATTGTATGTCGCTGGTTAATAAAATGTCATCATTCAGTTCTCATCAGAAGTTGATGAACCTACTTGGCATGTCGCACTTGCAATATCTCACGTCAGTAATGTCAAGTCTCTATCGGTAGCAAACACTGATGTAAGCAGGTGATGGGGGATTTATAGACTTATGTCACCTGCAAACCTTATGAAAATTAAACAATATGCGTTAACAGCTGATCCCCACTCTCTCCTCTGTACAGTTATATACAGAGATTTGTTAAAAAATTGGGATGAGAGTGGGACATCCCTACCAGTAGGTCTACTGGTAGGGATGTCCCGATCTCATCCCAAAGATCTGTAGTGGGGCAGATCAAGGTCTTTTTTAACTGATCAGTATATTAGGTATATTGATATTGAGCTATGTAGAGGATCCAATCCTTTGTTTTACATCAGCTGTTTTTTTTTTTCTTTTTGTTTGTTTGTTTTTTCTTGCGAAACTTTCATGCATCATGTCAAAATGACAAAAGCTCTCTGGTGCCCACTCAACTACTACTATACTACTGAGAGGAGTGTATGTGGAGAGAAAAAACATGAAAAAAACAAACTAACCAAACAAAAAAACAGAGCTGGTTATCGTTACCTCTAAGCATCCAGTGGCTGCAACGATATCAAATTAAGCTTTTGGTGAGAAAGTTGAATAAATCCAGCTGTTTGAAAGAGAAATTTCAATTCAATTCAATTCAGTTTTATTTATAAAGCCCAATATCACAAATCACAATTTGCCTCAGAGGGCTTTACAGCATAAGACATCCCTCTGCCCTTGGACCCTCACAGCGGATAAGGAAAACACCCCTGGAAAAAAAAAACCTTTTAACGGGGAAAAAAATGATAGAAACCTCAGGAAGAGCAACTGAGGAGGGATCCCTCTTCCAGGATGGACAGACGTGGAATAGATGTCTTGTGTACGGAATAGATTAACATAATAAATTTACAGCAATCCATATGACAAAATCATACATAAAGAGAGGGAGAGACAGAGAAAGAACCAGGGCAAGCAGTTATGACAATAGCTAAAATAACATTTAATTTTAGTAATAACTAAATAACATTTAATTTTAGTAATAACTAAATAACAGTAATGTGGGTAGCAAATGAAGAAGAACCAGCAGAAGCTGAGGAGAGAGAAAAGGAGAGAAGGGGTTCGGTGTATCATAGGAGGTCCCCCGGCAGACTAGGCCTATGTCAGCCTAACAAGGGGCTGGTCCAAGGCAAGCCTGAGCCAGCCCTAACTATAGGCTTCATCAAATAGGAAAGTCTTAAGCCTAGTCTTAAATATGGAGATAGTGTCTGCCTCCCGGACTGAAACAGGAACATGATTCCACAGAAGAGGAGCCTGGTAACTAAAGGCTCTGGCTCCTGTTCTACATTTGGAGACTTTAGGAACCAGGATAGAACAGCAACAACACAGTGGTATTAAAATAGACATAAAATAAAATATGTTAAAATAAGTGCATGAATAGAAATTAAATTAAAATAAAATTGTCCATTCCACAGTCCAGCCAGTTGTGGCTTATGTGAAGTGTGTAAGTGTGTTTGTGACTGGATTCAGAAGGTGTTAAGCAGTCTTATTGCCGTGGGGACGATGGATCTCCTGAAACGCTCTGTTCTGCAACACAGTGAGATGAGCCGACTGCTGCAGCTGCTCCTCTGTCACTCCAGGAGGCTGTGGAGAGGGTGTCTGCTATTGTCCATTATAGCTTTCAGTTTGTTCAATGTGCCCCTCTCCACCACAGTTCTTAGTGGGTCCAGTTTCCTGCCGAGCACTGAGCCAGCTTTTTTAAACCAGATTGTCCAAGCGCTTGGTGTTTTTGTCTGTCAAGCTAGCTCCCCAGCATACTGCACAAAGAAAAGTGCACTGGCTACCACTGTGTGATTGAACATGGTCAACATCTCCACACACACATCAAAGGACCTCAGTGTCTGCAGGAAAAACATGTGGCTCTGCCCATTCTTGTAGATGGCGTCAGTATTAGAGGACCAATCCAGCTTATCATCCAAGAGGACCCCCAAATATTTGTAGGTATGCACCAACTCTGTGTCCTCCCCATGTATGGACAGTGGTTGATGGGGTGACCTCTTCCTTCTGAAATCCACCACCATCTCCTTGGTTTTGGCTGTGTTCAGGTGCAGAGAGCACTTACTGCACTGGCCCCTGAAGGCATCTACAAGGTCCCTGTACTCCTGCTCCTGATCGCTCCTGATCTCTCCTGATACAAGCCACAATAGCTGTATAGTCCGAGTATTTTTCTATGTGGCAGGACTGCTGTGTAGAGTGTGAACAGGAATGGTGCTGAAACAGTTACCTGTGGAGCACCAGTGCTGCCCCTGACCATCCCAGAGACACAGCAGGGTTCAACGCTAAGGTTTTTTTTTTTTTTTCACTTGCCCGGTCGGGCAAGTTGGTCAGAGATCTACTTGCCCGAAGTCAGTTTTTACTTGCCCTATAAAAATTGTTTAATTTAAGCAGCTATCAAATAACAAAGACTGCAGTTATTTTTATGTTATGTAATCTTTATTCACACTGTATTAATTAAAACAACATATGTCATGTATTGTAGCTTAATTCCTACACAAAAATGACAGTGTCAGGGCTTAAAGTGAAAATTTGTCAATCGTTCTTTGTCTAGGTGAAGCACACGCATGAAAAATAATTTTCTTTTTCAATGCTTGCAAAGCACAGTCTGCTGGAATGTTTCTATATATCTATTGGCACCAGAAGGGCTCTTTAGGACTAAGTACATACAGTACATTTGTGCACAGTAATGAGCAGGTGAAATGTCTGTCTAGCTTACATATGAGGTGTCTCAAGATTTAGGAACATATAGTTATACTGAATATAATAAAAGTAAAAAGTCACATGACATGCTGCTGTTTTGTGCTATGACCTATTTAAGTGTTGGAAGTTGTTATTTACGTGACAATGCCTGAACGCAACACAAGCTCAGCATGAGTGCTGTGCTGCACTGCTGTGCGAGGCTGCGAGCAGCTGTTTGTCTGTGCATAACAGCAGTCTCTTGATGGTTATTTACACAGTGTCCATAACAATAACTTTGTCACCTGACAAACTGCACCGGGCTCAGGGTCAGGTTTGGTCAGGAAAATGCGGCCTGAGCTGCTCTAGTGTGCTGACCTGTGTGTGTGGCCGAACTCCGCCGTGCGCGATACAGAGAGCAGAGGAGAATTATTAATGCGTGACCATGTAGAGACAGAAATGACACGATGACATAACACCATAAATAGTATATCGTTATGTTATTATATGAAGCATCCGTCGCGCAAAATAATATCAGTGGGGGCTGTGGGCAGGACATTGTTACACAGCGTGTGCCTGTGACTTCAGGCAGAGAGACTGCTGCATCAGAGCCGAAGGAGCGTGTTTTAAAATACATTTATTTTATCAATTATATATTAACTTTTACTATTTTTAGCAACTTGCCCAATCGGGCAAGTGAGTTGTTAGTTTACATGCCCGACCTTGAGTTTTACTTGCCCCGGGCAATCGGGCAATCGTTATTGTTAAGCCCTGAACAGCTTCCAAGCCTGACATACTGAGGCTGCTCTGTCAGGTAGTCTGTTATCCAGGAGGTCAGGAAGCAATCTACTCCCATCCCCCCCAACCAGTCTCTCAGTACGGGGGCTGGATAGTATTAAATGCACTTGAAATGTCAAGGGAAAGGATCCTCACACAAATATCGTGGCTCCTTCAAGTAGATGTAGGCCTGATGCAGCATGTAAAAAACCACATCTTTACATGCTGCACCAGGTTCTCCCTGTGTGGTGCTGGCAACTGTGACGCGCAGTAGCAGTGCGTGAGCGTGTGTGTCCTGTTTTTGTCTGATTAACCTGTTTTAGCGTCCCTCTAATTTATATTTTTAATGTGTTTACTTGAGATGTTGAGGCAGAAATGGCTCTTAGAGTTTCCTGAGTCCCTCCAGTACAGACTTGGACACAGGAGTTTTGGACAACACGTCCGTGTTCCCAACAGAAATTCTCCGGTATGGTCCTTCAGAAGGGAGCAGAAGTTGGGAATCCAAACCAAGGGTGTTGAGGAAACGGGGTAGTGCACCAAAGACTGAAGAGGCAAGGCCACCGGAGGATCCCCCTTTCCTCTGTAATTCTTGCGAACTCACAGTGTCTTCATAACAAGATTGACATTCTAGGTTTTTTTTTGTTTTTTTTTTAAACAATCTGTTTATTGATTTTTTCACATAAAAATACAGTGGTTCACAGGTTCTGTATTACAGTTGTCACTTTAACAGAGCCATACAACAAGACTCAACATCCCTCTCCCCCCACCCACCACCCCTGGCACCTACCCCATTCAAGCACAAGAAAACCAGAAGCTGGAAAATTACATAGCAAGAAAAAAACAAAATAAACATCTCATGCAAGATACATTGTTGTAATTCCCATTTCAGTCCAACGAGATCTTACATTCTGTGCTGTTCACATAAGACAAAAAAGAGTCCCAAGTCCCATCAAATGAATCAGCTCTACCAGACAGGGTCAGTCTGATTTTCTCCAGCTTGAGAAAATAAAGCACCTCTTTGATCCAGATCATATAGGTGGGTGGGACTGTGGATTTCCATTTCAACAGAATTAACCTCCTGGCCAGCAGGGTTGTAAATGCAATTAAATCTTTTTTAGCAGGAAAAAGAACAGATTGCGAAGGCCACACACACCAAACAGAGCAGTCAGAGCATTAGGGGCGATACCTTTTCCAATTACCCTGGACAATGTAAGAAAAATTTCAAACCAAAATCTTTTCAGTGAGGGGCAGCTCCAAAATATGTGTATGTAACTTGCAGTGGCCTGTTGGCATCGGTTACACAAAGGAGACACTGTATCAAGCATTTTTGCAAGCCGAGCTTTGGTGTAGTGAGCTCGATGTAAGATCCGGCATTGCATAAAGCTGTGTCTAGCACAAATTGAAGACTTATGGACTCTCCTCAAGATTTCCACCCACTCCCCATCTAGGATTGTCACTCCTAAATCTGTCTCCCAGACCGTTTTAAGAGTAGCAGAGGAGCCCAGATGAAGGTCATAAATATTGGAGTATATTAATGAGATCGCCCCCCTCAATGAGGCGAGAGGTCTCAGGAACACCTCAAAGTTTGAAGGATTGGGTAGAGCTGGGAATTCTGGGAATGCGGTACGGGCCCAGTGCTTGAAGGTACCTAAAAAAAATTGTCCCTTAGGGAGTGAAAATTTATCAACTAATTGTTGAAAAGATGCAAAAATGGAGTCAGCATACATGTCTCTTATGGTTTTTATGCCCAGCCTACCCCATACAGCAAAGGTATTGTCCAGTAAAGACGGAGGGAAGGTGTGATTAGCTGACAAAGGAGCCCCGACAGAGAATGTATGCAGGCCAAAATGGCGTCTAAATTGAGCCCAAGTTTTAAGACATGAGGCCACAATCACATTTCTAGTAAAACCAGAAGTAGAGGAGTGAGGGGGTGAGTATAATAAGGCCTTCAAAGACACCAGATGAGCTGAATTCACCTCCATGACTAACCACGATGGGGGGACCTCAACATCTTCACACCGAATCCAGTAATTCAAATTCCTAATAGTAGTCACCCAGTGACAGAATAAAAAGTTAGGTAACGCCATTCCACCTGCGACTTTGGGTCTTTGTAATACTTGACGGCTCAACCTGGGAGTCTTCTTGTTCCAAATAAAATCCAGAATAAGGCTGTCTACGAAAAAAAGAGAGAGGAAGAAAAATTAGAATGCACTGAAATAAGTAAAGAAAGTGCAGAAAAATATTCATTTTAACTGTATTGATCCTAGCAGCAACAGAGAGATTTAGGAGGGACCGTCGTTTAAAGTCATATTGAATTTGTGTGAGCAGAGAGAGAAAATTTTTCTTGCAGAGATTAGCCTGTGTGTCAGCTATATACACTCCAATTTAGACAGCAATTTGAAGTCAACGTTCAGTAAACTAATGGGCTGGTACGAACCACATTGTAAGGGGTTCTTACCTTTCTTTAAGAGCAGCGAAATACAGGCCTGATTTAAGGTGTGGGGGAGTATACCCAAACTGAAAGACTCAGTGAACATCTCTAGCAGGTGCTAGCTCTCCACCTGCACTGGGAGGTGATCTCTTAGACTGTGCCATCAAATGTCAGAGGTTTAAACATAAGTAGTAAGAAGCCTAAACATAAATCTATCAACATAGTAAGCATAAAAATGGAATAAATCTGGAAGTGTAGAATAGGTGCCAACCCAACCCCCCCAGGAGCTAAACAAGCAAACAACCCCCCCAGCTCAGAACAGAGCACACCCCCTTTATCCCCTCCTAGCAGAAGCATCCATATAATGATGCGTGACCCCCCCTCTTCTGAAACAAAACTTGTTGTTACCTGTTGTGTAGCCGTACTACTAAACGACCATGGGGAATGCAAAATTGAGCTGTCCCATAAAAACAAAAAAGTTTAAAAAAAAATCAGTTTTATTCAAGGTGATGTCACTCGTAGCAGAGAGTTGGAGAAGCAAGTTAAGAGAAAACTTAAAATTGCTAAAATCTCTTATTAAGGACAAGGTGCTTATAAGAGATCTTTGGATCGGGTATCGGCGCCAATCATGTTATTTTTACAAAATCGGAATCGGTAATAAAAGATCAGAGGAATCAAAACAACAAAAATGGCCAGGTTTTTCATCTGTGTTGTTCATTGTTGCCTCCGCTTTCCAATGTATAAAGTGTGGCGATCCTGTATATTTTATAAATATATATTTTTTTATAAGACAGTGGTTATCAGCTGATGGCTTGCTCACCTTCAGACACACCCACCGGTGCTATCTGCCAGTGGGATGGCTCGATCAGCTGAGCCCAGGTAGACCGGCCCCTACATTATGCTGCTCCTGTCAGTATGGCTAGAGACACCGGCGTGTGAGAAATGAGCCAGAAGTCCTCTGCGTATTCGGCTTACCATTTTACACCGCTCAAAGTCCGCAAAATAGGTGCTCTTCCCTGTGGAATATCATCCATCCGGCCACCGGATTCACCTCAGATTACCTGCCATGGACATCAAGGGATCCTACGGAGCCTCCATGCCCGAAACAACACCAGAGTGTTACAGCATTCACCCACAGTCCTGTGAGTTGGCAAAAGCTGGGGGTTAATTTTCCTTTTATTATTCCTTATTTGGAACCTTTGGGCCGGGTTGATTTATTGTTTTGCAACTGAATTGAGTCAGAGTGGAGAGTGGCTTTTCTTTACTTCCTTGTTTACAAGAAAACATGGGGTGGAGTTTTCTTTTATTTAGCGAACTGTGTGGATTGAACGGAATTGAACTGTGATATGTTATTTGGAAATCCCAGAGTGGAGTTTTTTGTTTGAACTGGATTGAACTGACTGAACAGAACGGAGCATTTCTTTTCTTTGGTGAAAAAAATTCATACTTTCTTGAAACCGATTACAGTTGTGTTTGTATTTTTGAAAATTGAGTATAATTCTTTTGTTCTACAGAAACCAGGTAAAAACAATTTAATTTTGGTGTCAAGGGACCTGTTTATGGGTTTTATGGTTTCTTTGTGGGGTTTGACTGAGTTAAAGAAAAATATTTGTTTCATTGGTCAAACTGCTACAAAAGATATAGGCCTATTTTGTTTCTGGAAGACAAGAAGAAGATATTGAATTTGTTTACATTTTGTGCTGCTGAACCACTGATAAGCTTTTTGGATACTATTTAGATAAAAAACAAACCTTATGGGGCAACTTGGATACATTCTTTTTTTTTTCTTTCTTAATGCTTCGCAAAGTATCGTATCAGACTCGGTATCGGATTTGGTTTCAAAATAAAGGACTTGGTATCAGATCGGATGCAAAAAAAATGTGATCGGGACATCCCTAGTGTAAAATCTATTATGGGCATGAACAAAAAAAAGTGCTCTATTTCTTTTGCTGGAAAATCAGATTCCGAACTGTCTAATTACCTGAATAACTTTCATAATCGTTTTATGTTTACGATTTTACCACTGTACTGTCTGTGTTTAAAAAGCTCCCCCACAAGAACTGAATGTACACATTGACAGTGACTCTGTGTTTAAACTATTCAGGGGAGTAAAAGAGAGGAAAAGTCCTGGCCCTGATAATATTAGTGGCCGCCTTTTGAAGAACTGTGCAGCATCACTTTCTGAAATATTTTCTTTTATTTTTATGAAGTGCCTTCAACTTCATAAAGTTCCTAGCATCTGGAAAAATTCTGTAATTGTGCCTGTTCCCAAGATTGATGCCCAAGTCTCTCAATGACTTTCGGCCTGTCGCTCTTACTTCTCTTGTGAAGGCATTCAAAAAGATAGTTAAGGCTGAGCTCTTGGGAGGGACCCAGGGATTACCGGACCCACTCCAATTTGCTTACAGGCCTGGTAGAGGTATCGAGGATGCTGAGGCCACCCTACTTCATTCAGTCAAGAGCCACGTTGATGGTGTTAAGAACTTTGCATGGTTGCTTTTTATTGATTTTTTTTTTCTCAGATTTCACCTGTATCCAACCTAGCTGACTTTTTAAGTGACAGATCCCAGAAAGTGAGAGTTAATGGTGTTTTATCAGATGTCCTTTTATCCTCCAAAGGCTCACCACTGGGGTGTGTCCTCTCACAACTTTTGTTTTATACACTAACGAGTGTCAGTGTAATTATAAGGGCAGACATATTTTTAAGTTTGCGGGTGACTCTGTCGTAGTCTCTCTGCTCAGTGATAATGACTGTCAACATGGCCCTGAAATGGAGGATTTTAGTGCCTGGTGTAAACGCTCCTTCCTGAACATCAGTGTCTCAAAAACTAAAGAAATGATGATAGATTTTAGGAGGAAGTCGTTCATTGATGATCAGGCTGTTGAGGTGGTGAAACAGCACAAGTATTTAGGGACAATAATTGATGGGTGCACTCACTGTTGATGCCAGCACTGATGCTGTATGTGCATAGGTCCACCAGCATATGTATTTTTATTGCAAACTGAGGAGTTTGAATGTTGATAGTTGTTTTATGAAAATGTTTTATTCTTGTTTTATTGAGTCTGTGTTAACCTTTTCTTTTATCTGTTGGTTTGGGTCTCTCCCTGTGAAAACTAAGAAGTGGCTGGAACACTTTGTGAGAATGTGCAGTATAATAGCTGGCATTACTCTGAAAGATCTTTCACTCTTATACAGAGTCAGAGCTACAAGGAAGGCACAGGCTATCTTGGATAACTGCACTCACCCTCTTTTTGCAGAGTATAATCTGTTGTACAGATATGCTCTACTAAGGTGTAGGACAAACAAACTCAAGCATTCATTTGTCCCTGCCATCATTGGACTCCTCAACAGCATCATGTGACATGTTTTTTACTTGAAGAAAAAGAATGGTGTTATTGTCATTGTAAACATGTTACAACAAAATTATAGAGTGCCACTCCGTATGGTGTAGGAAAAAAATAAATAAATATAAAAAACAGTACGCATACAAAAGACAGTACACAATTAAGATATAAAAGTCAGTAAAAGTGCAGACAGTAAAGTGCATAAGCTTAAGTAAAAAAAAAATATATATATAAATAGATTGGTCATCTTATTGCTATTTTCATGTGTGAGTGTTTAGTGTTTTGATGGGTCTGGGAAAGAAACTGTCTCTGAATGTGGATGTGCGTGTTCTGATTTGTCTGTACTACCTTCCCAAGGGAAATAACTGAAAAAGATCATCTCCTGGGTGTGAGGAGTCCTTGATGGTGTTGTTTGTTCTGTTAAAGTAGCTGGACGAGGCGATACTATCCAGTGAGGGCAGAGGGCAGCCGATGATCTTTTCTGCAGAGCGTGCTTGTTGTGTATTGTGTGTGTGTGTGTGTGTGTGGATATGAGATTTCTTTCTTGTTATTCACTGCTGGCTGCACAAAAAATTGCCCCTCGGGGATAATAAAGTTTACCTTACCTTACCTTACATCTTCCACTCCTGTGTGCTCCTGATAGGCAAACTGTAGGGGGTCTACAGCATCAGTGATCTCTGATTTCAGGAAACGGAGGACCAGGCGCTCCAGGGTCTTCATAAATTGTGATGTTAAGGCCACCGGTCGATAGTCATTTGACTCGGCTGGACGCCCCACTTTTGTACCGGTACAAGACAAGATGTTTCCCACTGCACGGGGACTTTGCCTGTTCGAAGACTCCTGTTAAAGATCCACTGAAGGGGCTTCGCTAGCTGGGCTGCACAGTCTTTTCGGAGCCTTGGACACACTCCATCCAGGCCCGCAGCTTTCCCTGTACGAAGTCTCCTGAGCTCTGCCCTCACCTCATCTGCTGTAAAGGACAGTGGTAGTTGGCCATGGGTGGTAGATGTTGGAGCTGTAGTAGTGGGGAAGGGGCTACTTCCAGGTGACAGTGGAGCAGGAGCAACAGCAGCAGGTGACACTGTGGAAGGGGGGATGGTTGCCGGGGGTAGGGTAAACACTGCCTCGATCAAACCTGTTAAAGAACAGGTTGAATTTGTTGGCTTTGTCCACATCACCATCCATAACCTGGCTTTTCTTCTTTGAATAGCGTATGATGTTCTTCATTCCCTTCCACACATCTCTGATGTTGTTCTGCTGCAGCTTACTCTCCATCTTTCTTTTGTAGTCCACCTTTGCCTCTCTCAGTCTCCCCCTCAGCTCATGCTGAACCTTCCTGAGCCTCTCCTTGTCCCCTTTCTTGAATGCCAGCTTTGTCTGGTTGAGGAGCTGCTTGAGAGGAGAGAGTAGTGTTGTTAAAATCCCCCGTTATTGCAATGAATGCACTAGGATACTGGGTCTGAATCCTAGCAACAGTTGGATGATGTCACACACCACTGCTGTTGCTGCCTGTGGTGGAATGTAAACAATAATGGTGACAATGTGTGAAAACTCCCATGGTACATAATATGGTCTAAGACCGACTGCCAACAGTTCAATATTCTGACAGCAGATCTTGTCCTTCACCGTGATATCCAGGATGAAACCATACAGTCCCTGACAAAAGTCTTGTCGCTTATCCTAGTTGTAGGAACAACAAATAATAACCTGACTTGTAGTTGATCAATTGGAATCAGAAATAGCTTATATGAAAGGCAAGGGCTTCTAGATTATGCTTATTATACCAAAATAAAGTTGTGTGTCACTCATTGAGTTTTATCATTTAATTGGGACAGAAAGGTCAGATTTTGCTTGGACAAAAGTCTTGTCGTGTCTTTAAACAATTCAACCAATCACAGATTAGAGCTCCACCTGTGACAAATACTATAATTAACACATTCCCAGGTGTGTATAAAAAGAACCCCAGCACACCAGACCTTCATGTGAAGTGCAACCTGACCGCTGACAACATGCCAAAGATTCAACCACAGACCAAAGTGATGATCATCAAGAGCCTGAAGACCAAGTCTGCTGCTGAGGTGGCAGACATCTTCAGTGTATCCAAACGTCAAGTGGAGAGGATAAAAAAAAGATTTGAAGAAACTGATGATGTTCATGACAAGCCCAGGTCAGGCAGACCCCGTAAGACAACTGTTAGAGAGGACCGTTTGTTGCTTCGGCAGTCCAGGGCCAGCCCTTTTTCAACTGCAGCAGAGCTACATCAGAACTGGTCACCAGAAACCCCTGTATCTACCAGAACAGTTTGTCGAATTGTCTCACGCAATGGTCTCCATGGCCAAATTACTGCTCACAATCCAGCATTAAACAGAAGACAACAAAAGAATCGTGTTGCATTTGCCAAGGCCCACAGCTTGCAGAAAGGATGGACAGTGGAAAAGTGGCAGAAGGTTGATTTTTCTGATGAATCATCCATTGAACTGCATCCCAATCGCCACAAATACTGCAGAAGACCTGTTGGAACCCGCATGGACCCAAGACCCAGAAAACAGTCAAGTTTGGTGGAGGAAAAATCATGGTTTGGGGTTACATCCAGTATGGGGGGTGTGCAAGAGATCTGCAGAGTGGATGGCAACATCAACAGCCTGAAGTATCAAGAGGTTCTCGCTGCCCATTACATTCCAAACCACAAGAGAGGGCAAATTCTTCAGCAGGATGGTGCTCCTTCTTATACTTCAGCCTCTACATCAAAGTTCCTGAAAGTGAAGAAGGTCAAGGTGCTCCAGGATTGGCCAGCCCAATCCCCAGACATGAACATTATTGAGCATGTCTGGGGTAAGATGAAGGAGGAGGCTTGGAAGATGAAACCAAAGAATCTTGATGAACTCTGGGAGTCCTGCAAGACTGCTTTCTTTGCCATTCCAGATGACTTCATCAATAAGTTATTTGAGTCATTGCCGAGATGGATGCAGTCCTCCAAGCTCATGGGAGTCATACACGATATTAATTCTTTTTCCCAAGGCACCATGACTTTATGTTCTTATGTTATTGGAGCATGTTTGTGTATTCAAAATAAAGTATCATTTCTACAGTACATTATTTTTGTATGCGACAAGACTTTTGTCCAAGCAAGATCTGACCTTTCTGTCCTAATTAAATGATACAACTCAGTGAATGATGCAAAACTTTATTTTGGTATAATAAGCATAATCTAGAGGCCTTTGCCTTTCATATAGGCCATTTCTGATTCCAATGGATCAACTACAATTCAAGTTATTATTTGTTGTTCCTACAACTTGGATAAGCGACAAGACTTTTGTCAGGGACTGTATACTGTTCACAAGCAGGATGAATCCCCCACCTCTGTTTTTGCCGCTCGCCTTCGCGTCTCTGTCAGCTTGCACAGTAGAGAAGCCAGGTAGGTTCACACAGAAGTCAGGCACGTTGTCATTCAGCCACCTCTCCATGAAGCACATTAGACTACACTCCCTGTAGAGTTGTCGGCCCCTTCACCAATGCCAGCAGCTCTTCTCACTTGTTGGATAGCGAGTTTACATTCCCCATATGGACCGACGGCAAGAAAGGCTTGTATCTCCACCTCCTAAGCTGTAACTCTGAATGGCTTCCTGAGCTCAGCCGATATCGGGTGTCTAACTCCACAAGTGGTTCCTCTCAGAGCTTCCCAGATCTTCCCTCGTGTACACAACTTTACTCATCACATTGGAAAAATTAACAATCATAAAAAAGAAAAGAAAAAACACTCAAACATGACTTAAAGGGGAACTAATGTTTTTTTCAACCTGGCCCTATTTTCCAATCTACAATAAGTGATAGGATGTTCAGTATTTGACATTTCTCCAGTACGAAGCTAGGGCTGACCTGCCTGCAGCCCGTGAGCACGCGCTATATTAAATAATCAACCAGTATCAAACAACGTCAAAATACGTTTTTTTCACACAGATAGGCTTGGATTGTTAGTATAATTAAACGACAACATAATGGAAAGGAGAAATGAACACGGCTGCCGGTTCCGGGGCTGTAATACAGCGGAATACGGTGAGAGATGAAACAGGGTCTGTGGAGAGTGTGGTGAGTGCAGAGAAGCACAGTGGGGATAAAAACGGTGATACAGGTGAACAGTTGGAGGCTGATGCAGCGGGGCAGGTGAGGGAGGTAGGACAGGAGGCTGGGGGAAAGCAGGTAGAGGCTGTTGTAGTGAGGCAGGAGGAGGCTGGGGTAACAGAACAGGTGAGGGCTGCAGGACAGGTGGAGGATGGTATAGTGATACAGGAGGAGGCTGAGGTAACAGAGCAGGTGAGGGCTGGTGTAGTGGGACGGGTCAAGGCTGTAGATAATACATAGCAGGAGCTGCCATCTGGTTCTGGGTTGCAGAAACAGCTGGTGCAGGCTGCTCCAGATAATAGTCAGGTGACGGAAATGGACACAGATGGTGAGTATGATTCTGACAGCGTTTCAGTTGCAAATAGTGTCTCCCAGCATGAAGACTTCTATTCTTTGGAAAAGGTATGACTTTTTTTTTTTTTTTGGGGGATAAGGGTAAAGAGCTGGTTCATGGTTCCGCGTCCTGGATGAAAACCACATTGCTCCTCCTCAATCTGAGGTTCAACTTTTGACCGGACCCTCTTCTCCAGCACCCTGGAGTAGACCTTACTTGGTAGGCTGAGGAGTGTGATCCCCCTGTAGTTGGAACACACCCTCTGGTCTGCCACTCCAGAGGCACTGCCCCCGATATCCACACAATGTTGCAGAGGCGTGTCAACCAAGGGATTACTTTCCTGACATTAACAAGTTTATTCAGACAGTGAACACTCTTCAGAAGGTTATAGGGAAAGACCTGCTGGATGAGAAAAAAGGTTTTGTCGAAAGAAACTATTATGAACAAAGGTCAAAAGGGGAGAAAAAGAGCGAAGAAACTGAAAGTTTCATGAGTCCAGCATGATCATGCAACACTGGGTGTTTCCTCTCTGCTGTGTCTACCTGTCTGTTCTGCTGCTCTGTGTCTCTTCTCATATGCAGGCCTTGAGGGTTGCTTCTTTAAATATCAATGGGGGTAGAAGTGCACAGAAAAGAGCTTTAGTTTCAGAGGTTGTTGAGCAGAAAAAATTGGATGTCATATTTCTGCAAGAAACACATAGCCTAGTAATAGCCTGAATGAGACAGACTGGAGAATATTGTGGAGGGGTCAGCATGTACTCAGCCATGGCTCTTACCTTAGTGCTGGAGTTGCTGTTTTATTTCCCCCCTCTCTACAAGTAAAACTTTTATCCAGCACAGAGATAGTGGCAGGTAGAGTTCTCATAGTGAAAGTATTGTTAGAGTTTACTTTCACTTTTATTAATATTTATGCACCCAATCAAGGCCCTGAACGTTTAGCTATGTTTAGGTTATTAAAAGACAAGCTAGATTCTGGGTCGTGACTTGTTGGACGTGTTTAAAGAGTCCTTTGAAAAAGGGACCCTTCCAGCCTCCTGTAGGCGTGCAGTGATCTCACTGTTGCCTAAAAAAGGAGATTTAACCCTGCTAAAGAACTGGAGACCTGTGGATCTTTAATGCACGGACTACAAAATACTTTCAAAGGTTTTAGCCAACAGATTGAAGCTTTTTATTGAATTATTTATTGGTATCGATTAGGGATACACCGATCCACATTTTTTCACTGATCCCGATACCTGAATTTGGATATCTGCCAATACTGATACTATTCCGATACCAGTGCTCTGTTTGCTTCAGCATTATTGTTGATTTTATATGAGGCTGTAATAAACTCTTCTCTATGATATATATCTCTCTATGATATGTACGCATGTATGCATGTTGTGTCCCAAAAGGCAACTTGAGGTAAGTATACGGTCAGAAAAGCAGGAAATCCTGTTAACAGGAAAAATACCATCCTGAAAATAAATATGCAACTGTAAGGGTTTCAAATTGATTGTCAATATTTATTAAATTCCAAGACAGTGTTAAACTACTAGTGCAATATACACAACCAAAAACAAAACAATACCTGTCATATTAATCTGAACAGCACAGATACAAATCAAGTAGACACTATTATGTAGTAGTGTTGTCACGGTACCAAAATTGGGACCAACGGTACGATACCAGTGAAAGTGTCACGGTTCTGAGTAGTATCACAATACCACAGCGAAAATGAGGCAGATGTGCCTTTTGTCATTTATAAAAAGATAAATCACTTTTCTATAACACATCAATGATATTTCAATAGAATAAATTACTTACTGACTTATTCATACTTCAAAAATGGCATCAATAAGTGATTAACATAGGGGGGGATCAAAATAAAATAAATAAATAAAATAAAAATCAACCAGCCACCCTCGTCCCCCGACAAGTAAAGAACGACCCCTTAAGTGCAGTGAGGTTTGTGGATCATTATCTGCCACAAAGAGAGGAATGTGAACGGCTCGTTTCCCCTCTGACATGTCACATACCTGTGTGCCGCCACGGCTGGGCTGTTCAGGTACTTTTGGGCAGTCATGACACCAACGAAGACTTATTGGACCTGGAGCCGGACTTGTCCGTCGCCGGTAAGCCGTTATCTTGCGCTGCAGAGCACTACGGCCAACGTATTTCACAGAAACACATTCCTGTCTGTGTCTGTGACCCCCGTTCAACCCACAACCGGCAGGATTCGCCTGCTGCTGGTTGAAATCTGTACTCACAGCGTGCTCCTGAATGTTTCTTTTGCTCGCACAAAACTATTTTTAGTCTCAAATGCGAGTAAAATGCTCGCACCGTAGAGCTCTGTGGAAGACAAATCACTGTAGCATATATAAATAAATCTAACCTACAAGTAAAAATAAATTAATAATAACTTTCACTGCTTAAATGTACTCAATAGCTCAGCTAATACCTGAAATGTCACTGGAAAACAAACCACTGCAGTGGCATATCGAGTGCCAGGTGGCCAGCGCGCACCGTTATTGGACGGCGCATGGACACTCACCCTCTTGCGATTGGACTTTGAACTTATCCCACAGTAGTGGTACCTGTGGTACTCCAACATTATAGTATCATGTGTACCGTCGTGTTTTAGTACCGCAGTCTACCGTTGGTACCAGTATACCGTGCACCACTACTATGTAGCAATCATCATATCATTCCAGCAGACAACGTGAAAGCACAGACACGGCTGGTGGATCGGAAATTTCCGCAGGTGGATCGGAAATTTCCGACCCGTGAATTACGTTGGTATCGGAACGCGATACCGATACTGGATCGGATCGGCCCCATCCCTAGTACCGATCAGGCATACTGTGTCCCTGATAGATCCGTTCTGGACAATTTGTTTTTAATGGGGTTTTTTTGGACCTAATTGTATTGCAGAGTTTTGCACAGTGGCGACCGGATCTTTGCTCTCAAACCATAAAAAAATGTGATGGCACAACAGTCTTCTTCAGTACATTATTCTGTGCTTTCTTTTGATTTTCACATTGGCTAGTCATCCTGTTTAATTTGTCTTCTGGTTAAATCAGAACCGTTGAAACAAGTTGTAGGAAGTAGAGTTCTCAACAGGCCCAAAAATTCAACTGAAACTGAAATGACCCGAGGGACTTGAAGCCCGAAACCAGCCCAGCCCGACTTCATCATATACATCACTGGGTCCAAGCCCGACTGAACCCAAGTTTTTTTTTTTTTTTTTTTTTTTTTTTTTTTAAATGGAAGGGGAAAAAAATGATGATCCCCCTGTGTGCCTCAGCAGTCTGGCTTCCAAGGCTCAAATACAGTATCTTTAATCACATAAAGTCAACCAATCATTCATGTCCCAAAATAATATTACTAGACAGACAGGCTTCAACGTCAGCGTGGGGGAGAGCAACCATTGCGCATCATGTAGCGCTGCGCCGCTGCATTTAATGAGCCGCAGCCGCTCTCAACACTTTTCCTGCACCTGAACGCTGACTGACTGACTGAACTTCGCTCACACTACACAGCAGCATATCTCTTGTTTTACTCGTACTCGTACTCGTACTCGTCGTCCTCCGCTTATCCGGGTCCGGGTCGCGGGGGCAGCAGCCTCAGCAAAGAAGCCCAGACAGTCCTCTCCCCAGCCACTTCCGTCAGCTCTTCCGCGGGAACCCCAAGGCGTTCCCAGGCCAGCCGGGTGATGTAGTCCCTCCGGCGTGTTCTGGGGCGGCCCCGAGGTCTCCTCCCGGTTGGACATGCCCGAAACACCTCCCAAGGGAGGCGTCCAGAAGGCATCCTTACCAGATGCCCGAACCACCTCAACTGGCTCCTCTCGATGTGGAGGAGCAGCGGCTCTACTCCGAGTCCCTCCCGGATGTCTGAGCTCCTTACCCTATCCCTATCCCTCTTGTTTTAGTATTATTATTTTTTTCGTCAGAATGGAATTCAGCATTCTTTATTTTTATAATTTGCATATTCTTCTTGCTTAATTATTATAGCCCTATTATCATCCCCCTTACACACACACACACACACACACACACAGCAAACAATACTTCAACTTGAACACTTTATTAAAAATGGTAACTATAACCTTCAAATATCAACAACATAACATTGAGTAATGAATGGATTTGGAATAATCTTAACAGACATGCATATTTTCTTTCTCACAGTCTGCTCAGAAGTGAGAACCATGGACAGCAGCATTGTGTGTTAGTGCTGCTGTCACACCCTCAGACAGTGCGCTTCTCTGACAGACACACTTTTTTTTCCCCCTCTCTCCGCTGTCCGAGCCCGACTCAGCCCGCCCCAATTAACTTAATTAGTCGGCCCAAACCGACTCGACCCGTCGGGCTTATTCGGTCAGGCTCGGGCTCGGGTTGAAATTGAGAACTCTAGTAGGAAGCCTCTGCAAGTAATTGGTTGCTGGCAGACACTCTGTGCTGCAATTTTCTTTATTATTTTCTTTATACCTTCTTCCACTTGGGTCCATTCTCAGGAAGCACGGCATTTTATTTCATTGTTATGCGGATGACAGCCAGATTTATGTCCCCCTTAAAAAGGCTGACTCTTCTGCACTTAAGCCACTTCTAAATTGTCTGGATGACGTCAAAGCTTGGATGGCTCGAAACTTTTTAAATTTTAATGAGAACAAGACGGAAGTGATTGTCTTTGGTAGCATTTCCGTGACCTCCCCAGTCGACCTGGGTTCCCTGGCGCAGTTCGCCAAACCCACTGTTAATAATCTGGGGGTAAAAGTGGACGCGGAACTAAAGTTCGACAGCCAGATTAAAGCTGTGGTAAAAACCAGCTTCTTCCAGCTAAGACAACTTGCTAAAATTAAACCCTTTCTGCACAGACAGCACTTTGAAACAGTAATACATGCCTTTGTAACCACTCGGCTTGATTACTGCAATGCTCTTTACATGGGGGTCAGCGGGTCCTCCATTGCACGTCTGCAACTAGTGCAGAATGCAGCTGCACGTCTCTTAACTGGCACTCGAAAGTCTGAGCACATTACACCGATTTTAGCTTCACTTCACTGGCTACCCGTCCATTTTAGAATTCATTTTAAAATTCTTTTATTTGCTTTTAAAGCCCAAAATGGCCTTGCTCCAGTGTACCTCTCTGAGCTTCTGCACCCTTACGCACCTACTCGATCCCTCAGGTCAGCTGACCAGCTGCTCCTGAGGGTTCCCAAAACAAGGCGGAAGCTCAGAGGGGACCGAGCGTTTGCTACTGCCGCCCCTAAGCTTTGGAATGAACTGCCACTGCACATCAGGCAGTCCTCTTCCGTGGCCACTTTTAAATCTCTTCTTAAAACGCACCTCTTTTCCTTGGCTTTTAACACCACCTAGATTGTTTATTTTATGTGCACAGGTTTTACCCTTTATTTATTATGTTTTCTGTTTTAATGTCTATTTTATTGTTTATTTTATTGTTTATTTTTCTTAATGTACAGCACTTTGGAAACCTTGAGTTTATTTAAACTGTGCTTTATAAATAAAGATGGATTGGATTGGATAATCAGCAGTGCCGAGCACTGTAGAGCCGATGCGCTGCTGGTTCTGCCGGCCTGAACAGAATAGAATGTCTGTAGCCTTACTGTTGTGTACAGCCTTATAGACTGAGCTGAGTAGTGATGCGCGGGTCGACCCGTAACCCGCACGACCTGCAAATGGGCCTGCGGGTCGGGCAGCAGTGATCATCTGTTAAATCGGTCTGTAAATGATATTTTGACATTATTATTATAATCTATTAATCTATAATCTGTTACTGTCATGGCATCCGAAGGTACTGATGCGTTGAGCAGGTGACAGTCCGCGGCCGTTTCCAAAACACGTCACGCACTCCAAAAGAAATTTGTTGAAACTTTAAACAATAATTTATTGTACAAAACGGGGAAATCAAACGTTGACAAAAACGGTTCCATAAGTCATATTAAATTCGAAAGATAACGAAAAAACAGCTACAAGTTAGAGGGAATAGTGATAAAGTGGTAAAACTTGGCATTGATCCACAGCTTCAGACGGATGTGCTCAAGCGTGCTGTGCGCACAAGTTCAGTTGGTAGGCTATACTATATTTTCACATTTTTAACAATGCAGTTTAAAAGTTTTGATTTTTATTGATAACCTACATTTACCAACAACAAAAACACTACATTCAGCATAAAAAAATGTTAAAAAAATAAATAAATTTAAAAAAAAAAGTAAATAAAAAAACGAATATCAAATACTAAATTTTCATAACGAATACCTACCCATAGAAACAAATATTTGAATATCCGAATATTTGGGTACAGCCCTAGTAACCTCAGCTGGAGAAACAGGGGGTTAAAGGTCCTGGAAGTTTGGTTGGGGAGTGAGGACATGGTGGCACAGAACTGGGCGGCAGTGCTGGGAAAGGTGCAAGCCAAGTTGTTTCGATGGAAGTGGTTGCTACCCCAACTGTCCTACAGGGGAATAGTTCTGATCATCAATAACCTTGTTGCCTCATCTTTGTGGCACAAACTACAACTACAAGTACTAACCCCACCACAGGGCCTCTTGAAGCAATTGCAGCGGCTCCTCATCGATTTCTTCTGGTCGGGTCATCACTGGGTGAGAGCATCATGTATCTCCCTGTGGCAGAGGGGGAGCAGGGCCTTGTAGACATCACTGCAAGGACTGCTGCTTTTAGACTGCAGGCAGCTCAGAGGCTGCTGTACGGCTGTTCTGTGTGCTGGGTGGCTGTGGCTCGGCTGTTGCTTCGGAGGGCTGGGGGGCTCGGCTAAAATAAACACCTTTTTCTGCTGAAGTCCGCTGCATACAGTTTTACTGGACTGACACCATTCTACAGCTCTGTCATTGATGCCTGGAAGACTCTGAGGTTCACTAGACCACTAACCCCCAGCCTGGGATGTGGGTGTTTGAGGAGCCACTGTTTGACAATGAGTGGTGAAGCTGGGCCATCTTGCAGGGATGTCCATGGAGAGACTGGCTGAGGTGACGGGCATATAGTCGACCCAAGTGTTGCAGAGGCTGGTGAATGAGGTGTGGCAGTCACTGTCAGTACCTCTCCAGGCCTGTGCTTTGAACACGGATCTGGCTGACCATTGGAGTGAGAGATGTGAATACATCTTCCCTTCCCTGAGTGTGGGTCCTGTGGTGGGGGGGTGGAGAGGAGAGAATAGCCTGTTTCTTTCCATTAAGACACTTGGCACTTGGGACTCTCAGCTCCTGTAAAGGGAAGCAACTGTACATCAGCTGTGTGAAGGTGCTGAACATCAGCGCTCTTGCAGGAGTCAGAGCATTGAGGTGGACAGAGGTGTTCGGTTCAGACTTTTCCCCTGATGGCAGCTGGCTGGTCCTGTATAAGCCTCCAGCTGAGAAACGGATGGCTG
Source organism: Epinephelus fuscoguttatus (assembly GCF_011397635.1). Classification (NCBI taxonomy): domain Eukaryota; kingdom Metazoa; phylum Chordata; class Actinopteri; order Perciformes; family Serranidae; genus Epinephelus; species Epinephelus fuscoguttatus. Next base: position 411,494 of record NC_064758.1, on the reverse strand, counting down.
ACATCCAATGGAGGATTATACATGGAGCAATAGGCATGAACAGATACAGAGCTCACTTTGATCCGAGCACTGGGAGGGCTGGCCTTTCTGTTCAATACCAGAGACCTTAGATCAATTAGTGGTGTCCTGTCCCTGATTAGCTGGTCTTTATAAACTGGTGCGGGAGTGGGTGGATAGATTTGGAGAGGGTTTTTTTTTTGCAAATGCTAAATTAGCTATTTGGAAAAGCCGGAAAAATAAACTTGTTGGAGTGGGCTGGACTGATGCAGTGCTCTGTCTGAAGGGTTTGGTGGCAGCTCGGGAGAATGGCTCTTTGGTGCTCAATTTTTAGAAAGGTAGGTGTAGTTTTTTAGGTTTTGTGTTATTCGTGTGTATATGCGGAAATATTAATGTTTGATTAATTTATTCTGAAATAGGTTTTTTAAACAACTATCAGAATGTTGCATAAATAAAGTTGTTTTCGAATCTTTTTCTCATTCTTCATCTTCTTCTTCTTATTCTTATTATCATTATCATTATCATTATTATTATTATCATTATTGCTGCTGATACTGGGTGCAACACAGTGCTGTTGGTCTTTGAAATTCAGTTTCAATTCTCATCTCTTCGGTGATAAGCTCCACTCCATCACCTGACAGCTGTGTGTTATCTGGTTGGACAGGTCAAGGCCATCAATGACTCCAATCGTTTTGAGGCAGAGATCCGCCAGGAGCAGGAGGCCAAAAAGAAGCAGGCCGAGGAGCAGAAACAGAGACGCGCTGCTTTCAAAGACCTGCAGTCAGCCTTCAAGTGACCATCTGCCCTCTCTTCCCTCTCAGGACCTGTGGCTCTCTGTGCTGCACTAATGATGTCAGTTTGTCAGTGTGTGTGTGAATGCTCCATGTATGCAGACAGTGGTCCCACATGGTGGTCAGTAGTCTACGATGCATTATGTACATTATGAAAAATCAGCACTGTTTTTTTAGTTAAAGGATAAAGAATCAATGATCAATCAGTCTAGAATCATCTATTCATTCAGCTCTGGAGCTCAGTAAGGCCTCATTTCCACTAAGCAGTCTTGTTCCTTTCAATTCAGGACATTCCACATTAGAATGGTTACTTTCCTTTCCATTGTCTCAAGTTGTGGAGGGTACCAATAAAACACTCATTCCCGTCCATATTGTTTATACCTCTCTTGCCTGGTATACACTTCAGTGATGATTGGATTGTCAGGCACTTCAAAATAATGGATTTGAATTTCAACCGGTTTATGCGAATGGCTAGTATTCTATTTCCTTACTTGGAGAGGAGAAAAGAAGTTTTGGATAATGTTTCTGTGCGCTCTGGCAGCACCACTCCCCTGCTCTGCTTCAAAAGCCTCAGCTTGTTCTTTATTGTGCTGAAATGTTGTGCAACCCCATTCAGTGGCTGATCAGCAAGGCGCAAACTGTCCTTTGCATCATCGCTAAAGAGAAAATATAGAAAGAGCTCGATGGATCAGTGATGCAGCCATTACCATCAGTCATGAGAGCACTGTCTGTGGTGTACAGGTACACAGTTTAGGTGCATGTGGTTCTAAGGGTACTACTGGTATATCAAAAGTGTTTGGTAAAAATGCTGCTTAACACTCTGAAACAGCAGAGCCATTTGTGCTGAGCTAAATGAATAAATGAGTCTTACAATATTTGTCATCCACCACTGTGTCCCCAACATCACAGAGCCACTTTTTACCCACATGTCAACACTGTGCTGTCTATGTCAGCACTTCAGGGGTGCTGAAGCAGAGGCCTCTAACAAAAAATGGTTGAAATGATTGTCAGTGTGAAAACTTTTCAAAGCAGGAAAATCCTCCCTCATAGTGGAATAAACTGCTCTGCAGTGTTTTAGTGTTACTGCTGTTGGCATGCAATATTGTCTTACCTGTACCTGGGACAGAACACACACACAGCCACTCAGGGTAGGCAGTTTTCAGTCCCCACGCCCAGAACCCTTTTGTGTTGGGAGCGTTAATCTGTAAATTATAGCTAAAATGACCCAGCGTCCACCTTATTATTTTTGTAGACTAGTGATGAATGCACTTGTGTCACTGTTATGGCTACTGTGTATGTAGCTTGTCTGCGTAATATTTGACTTAAAGGGATACTTTGTCATTTTCAATCAGTTTTGTATCATTACAATATGGGTATATGTGTAAATAAACTGAGATAAACTTCCCTCCATCTAACCACAGCCCAGATCTCCCTGATCATCTCAGCTCTGTGATGTCTTCCAGCAGATTTTTTTTTCGCTGGCTTCAGTGCCATTACTTGAATTACAGATTGTGCTTCTGCATTTTCATATTGTCTCTATGTCTCTCTAATATTAACCCAGATTATGTTACTCTATTTCCCATTTCTTGACTAAAATGTCTTCAAAAACATATTTTAGACAGCTGTTGAACTATTGTTTGTTATATTGTGTCATGTGTAAAAACAGCCAAGCTCGCATTACAAGCAGGAGCATTTATTGGTCCAGTGTGGTGCAGTAGATTCTGCTAGATTTAGATTTTCTATCTCTTGAGCAAAAGCAAATGCCACAGTCCTTTTTCTCTGTTTTCTCTGGTCATAAAACACCAGTTTGAAAAATCTTTGCATCTTTCTACTGCACAGACAGCCCAGTTTTATACAAAGACCATCCAGTGTTTCCCATTAATTAACGAAACTATAGCGGTCCGCCATAGTTTAATTTGACCCGCCATAGTTTATAAAAAAAAGATTTAGGCTGCCGAAAGTATTGACTTCTCATGATATAAATAATATCTCGAATGCCGTAGCGTTTTGTGCCGATGTGCTCAGGCTGTCAGATCCAGCGCTCGACAGTGGGAGCATTTCACTCCACTAAAAATAGGTGTGTGCGAACTGTAAAAAATATTTAGGGGCACATGTGCGCATAAAAAAAAAAAATCAGCCAAAGCAGCCTATATTTTTGTCAATAAAAAAATATGATAATCTAACTGCAAATGTTGGAGGAACTCCAGCCGCCTTCCCTCTTCCCCGTGTGACACGGTTATGGGCGGTTTTCCAAGCCACTGTCGGCACAATGAATCTAAGTCCCACTGTCGGCAGGGTGGAAATAAGTCAAAGGGCTTTAGTTTCCCGGCGCAGCGCAGGGTGGCGAACCCCACGCAGAGCTAGTTTCGAGCAGCGCAACCCGAGGTGCGTTCAGTTTGGTAGTTTGGCAGACCGAGGTGCGCAGAGATGGGTGTGGTGGTGCAGCAGGGGGAGGTGTCAACAGATCCAGCTTGGCGCAGTGACAGTTTCGTGCCAAAAGGCTTCGGCTAAAAGCTTGCCAGCTGAAACCAGGTCTACTGTCAGCGCAGGCGGAGCGCAGCCGGTGCCGAAGCCGAAGTTTGGCTGACCGGCGGACAGTGCGCACACGTCACCAAAACCTCACAGGCAGGTTTCCAGAATGTCAGGCACATTAACAATGCAATAAATACCCCCAAAAAAAACACTATTCAATGCAGCTATCTGCAATCAGCACATAAATGTATATCGACTGTCCCGTCACATCTGATGTCAGATCAAAGGGGATTGGCACCGTTTGGCACGCGTAATGGAAACCCAACATGATTTGATTAAACAGCTGCAAACTAGTGAGTTCACATCCCTCTCAGCCAACCACCAACAGCCACAGCATCAGATAGGGAGTGTATATTCAACATCTGTCATCTTAGAAAAGTCAAAAGAAAAGAAACAGAGTGAGACTGCGTGAGAGAAAGAGAGAGCATGCGCGCGCACGAGAGAAACGCATCATTGATTTACAATTGTGGTGACCTCCTCCCAGGCCACCTTTGCATCATCAGCCCGTGGAGGTCTGCTCGCAGTTCCGTATATTCGGACACTGCGAGCAGACCTCCCGGACCAAAACATCAGTTTCCTCCTGGGAGGAGTTTGGCCGTCTGACGCTGCTACTCTCTTCTGCCATGGCGAATTGAGTAAACTCTCATTACGCCTTCGCGCGGCGCATTTAAGGGCGAGGAGAGGGGCTCATTTGATTGGTGTGATGTGTGTTAAACCCACTCCACGCCTTCTCTCTTCCCTCTTTCCGACTTGCGCAGGTAGGAGGGACGGAGGTGGGACAGACGAGTAGCTGCGCCAGCGTGCACGGTGTGCCAAACTTGCAAAATCCACCTGGCCAAACCCAGTTGGCGAAGCGCAGGTGCGCTGCGCCCCCGCTGCGCCTAGTCTGCGAAACTAGAGCCCAAAGTGTGGAGAAGAGGGACCGGGAAAAGCGGCGGACCTCCGGGGAAGCCTGCTCCGTTCTCCCCGCAGTTAGGGACCATTCGCCACAGTACTGCTGCTGGGCAGGGTGGAAATAAGTCCTGAAGAGTTTCAGAGGACCTGGAGAATGTTTTAGGATAGTAATAACATTATATAAGATAATCATATTACAAAGATAATATAAGATTTAATAACATTAAAGACAAAATTAAATTGCAATACTTTTTCAAAACTTGATGATTTTACCTTTCTGTACATTTTGTATACAAATCCCCGCCCCCGCCCACCCCCCCGAGTTTCCCAAAATCCTGTGGGAAACACTGCCATCTTTTCAGCAGTGAAATACTTGTTTAACTAATTTCAGAGCTCGTATTAAATCCACAGTGACAAAGTGTCAAGTAGTTTTCAATGTTGAACAAAAAGCTTAGCTCTACATTTATACTGTCAGCTCTGTATTTTTGGACAATGGGTTTGAGTGGGTGTTGAATAAATTTTGATATGCGATTTTGGATAGATTCACCACCATGTTTTGCATAAGCCCCCCGAAGCTTTGAAATAAGATTTTCTTTTCTAATTTCAGACATAAATACTATCCTAACAGCTTCATTAACATTTTTATTTATTTATTTACCCACTTCAGTGCTTAGATCTGAGGATGTAGTGACTTTTTTTATTTCGAGGTCACACTCACCACGAGTCATCAGATCCTTGTTGATGAACTGAAACCAGTCTTGAGCTTATCAGCTCATTTTCTGAGGTCCTTGTGAGATCCATCGTGTGTGTTGTAGTGATTGAAGTATCTTACTCAAGACATAGTAGATTTAGCTTAACATTTAAATCCTAAAGATGGTTTGGTGGATTGTGCTGATGGATGGTGGTGGGGGGGTCAAGTTTCTCTAGTCATTAATCTGTAATAAACATTGTGTTTTGTTGAGGCACCTATTCAAATTTTAAAGGTTTAGACTGTATGGGGGCTTAAAACATTATGATTTAAGTATATGAAGGCCATTCCCATGACCAATTATGTGTCATAAGTTGTTACAGCAATTGTTGGGTTGATGCCATTTGTAACACAGTTTGGGTGCTAAATTGAAGCATGTTTTACCTCTTGAGAATTGATTAAAAGAAATTGGCCAAAACCACCATAGAAAAATATTTGGTGTGATTTGGAATAAAAAACTTTTTATATCTGGAGATTTCTATAAGAATTGCATTTTTTTTGGTGATTGTGTGGTGAGCACTTGTGTTCTTTCAACTGCTGAGAAACCCCCTTTTTGCCAACATACCCACAAAAGTCAAACATTCTCTGATTGCTTAACATCTTTAGTTTGTGGCTGTAAGGTTTAATGAGGCTGTAATTATTGTAGAGATCACTATAGGTCATTTAATAGAGTGAAGTCAGTTTTTTAAAAAAAATGGTTTCACTACAATGAAATGGCTACTGTGGGGGCTAATATCATCACATACTCATCATCACAAACTGGGGTCATGGAATCCACATGAGAGCCTGTGCCTGACTGTAAAGCTTCTCAGCTTTACAGACAGGCACAATGTATACAATTCTAACACTGTTTATGGACACCAGTATGCAGAAATATTCAAACACGATACGAGAAAATAGTGCATTTATATTTCATGCAAAGAAGTGCATAGTTTGTGCCCCAAACTGTATGGGACTAACATAAAGTGGACATGTCTGTAAAGTGGAGACTCATGGGTACCCACAGGACCCATTTTCACTCAGATATCTTGAGTTCAGGGGTCAAGGGACTTTGTGAAAATGGCCATGCTGTTTTTCCCTCAGCCTAACTTTGGAGCATTATTTAGCCCCCTTTCTCAGCATAATATGGTGGTACCACTGAATCCCTTAGCTCTTCTAGTTTCTCATGACACCAGTATCATCACACTAGCTTTAAAACTCAGCCCTGTATACCCTCTGAAAGACAGGAATGTTGGCCAGGATCGACAGGGACCTGGCAGGTCTCAGAGGGTTTTATAGGGAGCAAACAGTCTCAAATTTTTCCACAATCATTCCATCACTGATGTTGAATCACAAATGCTTCCTGACATTGAATACTCTGGTGGTTTTGTGTCATGATTACTTGTTCAATATGGTTTAGTAGTATTTCCATTTTTTGTAATGAAGGAACAATAAATAAACCTGGTTATTGGCAGGGTATGAGGTTATGCAGTAGGCAGAGTGATGGTGTTTTTCTAAATGCCTTGCAGTGTCGTCACTGAATGTCTTCAATAGTGAAAACATCATGTGACTCTACCTGAATTAGCTATTTGTTAGCTTAAGAGATAATGATGTCTTCCACATATGTGTCAATACATGGATTATTTCCTGTCAATAGTGGACCACCAGTGGAAAAACTACATTTGTTATGTATGAATTGATAACTACTAACTCTGAATGTGTATTGACTTGGAGGGGCATTGTATTATAATGTATTGATCATATTATTGTATATTTTACAAAATCCTATTGTCCAAATGAGTGATTCCAAACAATTGAAGTAATACAAACTTTTACTGATGTCATGTATAACAGTGAAGAACTTTGCCATTCACCGTCATATTGTAGGTCATCTAATGCATCAGAACAATATTCTTTTGAAAGATGTGATAGTGTACTCACTCTAGGCCCTAGCCCTACATATTCAGAGCATTTATAAAACACATCAAACACACCAACTAAATGTTACATATTTGTAGAATCTTTGGGATTATTATTTCAAATCATCTGACATCTTTAATTTAGGTGTCATAGCACATAGCAATTTAAATTGTTTTAGGACAGATTTGTTGTCCATGAATGTTTGGAACAATTTTGTAAGGGTATTGGGGGAAACTTTTGGCTACTTAAAGGGTAACTTCGGTATTTTTCAATCTGGGCCCTATTTCCCCATGTGTATGTGTGCGTATGATTCATAGGTACAACTCGTTCTAAAATTGGTTCAGTATTGAGGGAGGCGGATGCAGCCGACAGCCGCAAAACAAGCTAAAACGGCAACGGGGGCAAATGCGTCCCGTATAAGTTTGTGCATTAAAAGTGCTTTTTTTCGCCACTGACCGGTTCAGATCACCAGTGCTATCTCTGTAAATAGCATACTAAGCATTTCGAACATTGTTTATATAACATTACCTCCACTGTGTCTGTAGCTCTCTCTACTGGTGGGACAGCCATTTTCTTGAGGAAGAGGTGTTTCGGGATTGGATGTCTTCTCTTCTTTGGCTGGCAGCAGTCATCTTGGGAGAAGTGAGCACTGCAGACCTGATGGTCTGGACAGGAGTGTTAGCATCCATTTGTAGCACAACTAGCCACAACTTCAGCATCTCGCCGTCCGACAAAGGCAGCCTGTGAAAGCTGTACGGGGTGTTGCGCGACGTCCTGTTCTTGCAATTCGGATAAGTTCAAACACGAACCATTGTTTTCAATCGATGCAGTAAAACTCTCAACTGTGCTCCGGGACAACCAGCACCACTCTGAGCGGCGCTCAGCATGGCTCCTGTGTTTTCTTCTGGCAACAAGCAAAGCTCTCGCGAGATGACGTCACAGCCGGGAGGAGGTGAAGGGTCAGGGAAACGCTTAGTATGCTCTTTACAGAAATAGCACTGGCGATCTGAACCGGTCAGTGGCGGAAAAAAGCACTTTTAATGCGCAAACTTACACAGGACGCATTTGCCCCCGTTACCATTTTAGCTTGTTTCGCAGCTGCCGGCTGCATCTACCTTCCTCAATACTGAACCAATTTTAGAACGAGTTGTACTTATGAATCATACGCACACATACACATGGGGAAATAGGGCCCAGGTTGAAAAATACCGAAGTTATCCTTTAATGAAATACTTAATGAAACAATATGCAAGCTCCAATAAGGTTGATATTGTTACATTGCCTTCTGTTAAAGCATGCCAGTATGCTATACAACATAGAGACTGGAATGCTCCTATTGAACCACTGCACAAATTTTTATTTTATTACAGTATGCAAAATAATGCACCTTTTTAAGGATGAGGGGTTTCTTCGACTGTTGACTGTTTTTTCTTTTTTTGGTACTGATTTCCCTTACTACTGATTTTTGGTATCTGATTTTCTAAATCAAAATAAACACCATTACTTCTAGTAGATATTATAGGTTATTTATTGTTGTGTTCCCTTTGTGGTACTTTACTGATTATATCCAGGGTTATGTCAACACTGTTCTGTGTAGTGGAGGGGTGCCAGGAAACGTAAATTTCATTTATTTTAAACTTCATTACATTAAATAAGCCCTAATTACAGATGGGAAACAGAGACTCTGACCTCCACTCCCACTTCAGTCTGTATTATTTCCAGAATAGTGCCAAACTCTGGTCTGGTAAGATCATCCTGTTGACCTGAGCTCAATATTCTTTCTGTATCAGTCTGGCCCCGCTGCCTCCCCAAACACTTTAAGTGGGCAGGAGCACTCACTTTGACAGACAAACTCCTTCAGCCAATCAGCGTAACAAAACACCAGGGACCATCTTCATCATCAACAGACAGTTGATAAATCAAACTTTTGCCAAACTTGCGCAAAAATGTCTTTTTCTCCAAGAAACTCTGAGTGCATACTCTTGTTCCTACTTAATTGTTGTTACTGACTCTCACTTATTGCTGTGTTTACCCTACTGTGGAGCGAAAGCCGCCATTACTTTTCTGCAAGCTGCGGCCTGCAACACATTCTCTCATTGGCTGCTTACATTGTCAATTATGGTGCAGATCCCTGATTGGCCCTGATTGGATTGTAATTTCTGGAAAGTGGGGAGCCACACTGACACAGAAAGCAAAACAGAATGTTGAGCTCATATCATCAGGCTGGTTTTACCAAGCTGGCCAACCTCTACTTATCTGCTATGAGGGTCCAAGGACAGAGGGATGTTGTTTGCTGTAAAGTCCTCTGAGGTAAATTGTGATTTGTGATATTGGGGTTTATAAATAAAATTGAATTGAGTTACTGTTACTACTACTACTACTACTACTACTACTAATAATAATAATAATAATAATAATAATAATAAACTAGTACAGCCAGAGAATCAAATAAAAAGTTATTTAAAAAAAAAAAAATGGGAAAATCCACCTCTGATGCAAAATTTACAGGAAATTACTGGCTCATCCAAATCACTTGTTCTACATAAACTTCCTGCAGATATTGTGATTACTATCTGAGGTAATTGTACAAGTTATCATTTGCACTGTTATTATTGTGCATTGAATATGATTGATTGATGAGGCCCTGAGTCTGGAAGTGATGTTGCTGTGGCAGGGACTGTCCTTTAAACACAACGGAGAGCATTCATTTACTGAAATGTATCACAGGCCAGGATCATGGTTTTTTTTTTTATTTCTTTTTTTATCAGCAATAATAAACTGAGAATAAACTACTGAGTAATTATTTTAGGCTGTGTGTTGCTTTCAGTGGTAAATTGTGTGGTTATTTGGGACAGCATTAGATATATTACTAAATACAAGTTTTTAAAGACTGTTTATTTATATTTGAGCAAATTGGGATCTTGTCTGATTTTAAATTTTGCCCAGCAGACAGATTTGTGTGCAAATGGCTCAGCACTGACCCCAAGGTCCCTGTTCACCTAAATATGAAAAGGTCACTCAATTTTATTTAAAAATGTCTCCAACATTGTGTAATCAATTTTTCTGTTATGTTTGGGCTAAAAGCTATTACATGTTTAAAGCATCTGGTACCTTAATAGAGGGTTAAAGTGTTTAAATTAAGATTAATAATAACAAATGTTTTCAGTGAAGCTTTTGTACATTTGGATGATTTTTCTAACTTTGATAAACACCATTGGAATACTTCAATTTAAAATACTTTTGATCAGACTTTCTACATTCCTACCTTAATGTTGACTTCTAAAGCACAGTGAAGTGATGCAAATGATCCATTTGCTTTTCCCTTGAGTAATCTGTCAAGGTGGTGGTTGTAATCCAGGGCAGGTTGCAGGACCCGAGTTTCATACACAGGTGGAGAATCAAAACCGCAGAATTTAACAGTGGAAAGACTCCAGTTCTGCAGTTGACGTGTAACACTGAAATGCAGGCAGTGGAATATTCTTATCTCATTTCTTTTAATGGTAGGAAACTGTACATATGCTCAGCACCAGCCTTGTATATCACTTTAACAATAATAATGAATCACTAAGCAGAGTATTTGTCAAGTGTCTGATTTGTTGGTTACAGTATATAGCTTGGACTGTAGTTGCAATATGTTTTTTATCAGGCAGCAAGCCCCAGCAAGGTCTTTGCGTTGTGTTAGGCGAAGTATATTGGGGCGGCAGGGGAGACAGGGAAACAGGACTCAAACTGGTGGTTGAGGCGGAGCAAACTTCCCTCATTTATTGGCCTTAAAAGACACAAAGCAAACTGTCCTCAGTTTCCAAGGCACATATTAACACTTGAATTAAACTAAATATCAAATACAGAATAAAATAAACTTCAGCTACCTCTGTTACAGTTACTGATTAGCCAGCTACAACACAACT
>NC_064758.1:350725-398225 GCF_011397635.1 Epinephelus fuscoguttatus | reverse complement strand
ATTCACTTGGCTGTAGCTATTATTACTGAGGGGTTCATTTTTGTTATGCAATAATGAAGCACATGTTACTATAAAGATGATCCAGTTTTGCAGTGTTAATATTACATCTTATTTGTTAACCTATGTTGATAGTAGACATTATATTCACAGCTTCTGAACCATATTCCCGAATGCTGTCTCTAAGTGTATTAATGCACTCCCACTGAACTGTATATGACGTTGGTAAGATAAGTCTTGTGGAGGTGTCAAGAAAAAGTTATTTATTGGCACCAGTACCTGACGGGTATTAATGACATTATCAGCTATTAAACTTGTAGCGTTTGTGACATTGTGATGTATAAACTGGATTATAATTTGTTATAATAGACCATATACTGGCAGGAAGATTAGGGCCATGTGAATGAGAGACTGTAGACAGAACAGATTAAAACATCACTCTTCTACATGTTTACAAGTTACTGAACAGGTAGGCCTATGTTGATAAAGTATCGACTTGGCAGGTGTAGTTGACATCAACTCAAGTTATCCTCACTTCTCTGTCTCCTCTGCGGCATTTCTACTCCGTATTTCTGTGTCTGTGTATGCAGCATGATAATAAATTATACCCAAAGATAAAAACAGTAAGGTAACAGTTACAGATAAAAGAATGGGTAATGCCAGAGCTTCTAGATATCATGGTTGTTAATTATTTAGTGCTGCGGCCCGTTACTACTGGTGAGATTAACAGGGTTAAAGCTTCACACATCTACAGTGGTGGAAAAAAGTTTTCGGTCACCCATGCATTTGTGAAATATTGCATTAAGAATCACTCTTAGGTCTTCAAGTGCAATTTCTTTTAGTACAGTCACAGCCAAAATACTAAATAAATCCTAAAAAAGCCATTGAAAACTTAAAATTGATTGGTTCCATAAAAATACATAAGAAATTTTGAGTATTGGGTCATTTTGGTACCGGTGATGAAGGCCGTTCTTTTTATTAAAAGACACAATTTTTGTTGCCAAGCTTCGTGTCTACATAAAGCCAGCACATTTGAAAGTTCTTCAGACACAAAAATGGCTAAAACAAGGAACCTAACGCAGGAAACACGCCTGAAGATAAAGATTCTCAGCCAGGAAGGGTATAGCTGCCGCCAGATAGCCAGGAAGTGCAGATGCAGTCCTTCAGCAGTTGGATACACTCTGCAGAAATACAGACAAACCAACAGCTTGGAAGACAAACCAAGATCTGCACGTCCAAGGGTTTCTTCAGCAAGAAATGACTGCATCCCGATCCGCATGTGCAGGCAAAACCGCCAAATGACATCACAGGAGCTTCAGCAGCAGTGGTCAAACCAAACTGGTGTCCAGTGTTCCACCCGCACTGTACGTGGCCGACTTTTAGATCATGGCTTAAGGTCCTACAAGGCTATCAAGAAGCCCCTGATCAATGAGAGACAGAGGTTAGCCCAGGCACACAAGAACTGGACAGCCAGGAACTGGAAGAAGATTTTGTGGTCAGATGAGTCCAGTTTCCAGCTTTATCTTCCTCCTACTAATGTGAGGGTACGAGAAGGCCAGGCGAAGCATTATCTCCAGCATGTACAGTACCTACTGTCAAGCATGGTGGAGGCAGTATCATGGTTTGGGGATGCATGAGTGCTGCTGGTGTTGGTCATCTCACTGTCTGTGATGGCACATTGAACTCTACCAAGTATTGTACCATTCTCGAAACCCACATGCTCCCTTCTGCGCGTGCACTGTTCCGTCAAGGTAAAAACTGGACGTTTCAACAAGATAATGCCCCTTGCCACACATCCAAGGCCAGTTGAACTTGGCTGCAGGAGCACAGTATCCAGGTCTTAGAGTGGCCAGCTCAATCCCCGGACATGAGCCCCATTGAAAATCTGTGGTGGATTATCATAAGGTCTGTTTCAAAGCATAAACCAAAGAATTTAAAAGAATTAAAAGCAGTAATTCAAGAAGAATGGGACAAGATTACCCCTCAACAGTATGAAAGGCTCGTGGGGAACATGCCAGCCAGGATTAAAGCTCTACTACGTGCCAATAGCAGGACTACTAAATATTAATTTGATGATGTCGGGTGATTCAAATGAAGATCGATTTGAATCAGATGAATCAATTATTTGAACCCAGTCCTAGTTAGGAGTGCCATTGGAGCATCACGTCTTAGCCCCCAAAAGAAAAGATGTGTTTCAAAAATTAATGGGAAAAAAAGAAAAAAGGAGAATAGAAAGGGCAACTTTATGTCACCAAATGTTTCACAAAGAAAGGTGGGTGTAGTCTGTGAGTGGTGGAAATTTACCTGTTATCTTAGTCCATAGTGATAAAGGCTACATTTGCTCCCGACACATTACTGAGTGGTTACATCTTGCTACATTTTGCTTTAAGCCAACATTTAATCAATGCAATAAACAGCATTATGTTGAATGACATGTCAGTTGGTACTGTAGTTTCTGAAATTTTAGTTATTATATTAATATAAATGGTTAAAGGATCAGTGGTGAGAAAAAGTACTCAGATCTTCTACTTAAGGTAAAATAGTAATACCACAGTCTATAAATACTCAACTGTACTTTAAGTTAAAGATCTACATTCAAACTCTTACTTAAGTAAAAGAACAAAAGTATCAGCATCATAATATTCTCAAAGCACAATAAGTAAAAGCACTTATAATGGCCCATTTCAGAATAGCATATGTAATATATAATATATCATAATTATTGATGCATTAATGTGCTGTGTAAAGGTGGAGCACATTTTAAATAATTACCTTATAAACTGAGTGGTAGTTTCACCTAAAATAATACATCATAATTTATCGGTTGTATTTTGTATTCATAATCTGAATCTGCAAGGTAACTAATATTATCAGATAAATGTAGAGTAAAAAATATAATATTTGTCATGATACTGTAAAAGAATGCATATATGGATCTTTATGTGTGATAGCAATTGCTTCAGGGTGTTGGATGCGGATACTATCATGTGCTCAGGTGAGAGTAGAAAAAAAGAGATGCAGAGTCCAAGTCTGGAATTTAGACAGTTCATCTAAATGCAGTTCAAAGCAGGTACAAAAATGGTTTATGTGAATTGTACAATTCACATAAACCATTTTTGTACCTGTGATGGCCCCTACTGGGCTGCGTGGGTTGGTTCAGCGGGTTGACACGCTGTTGTGATGATGTAATTGGTGACATGTGTTTGGTTGTCTTTCTACCGAGGTCATCAGCTGATTAATTATCTGGATCACAAGCACCTGGGCCCGGTGCATGGACAGATGTAAACAGTGCTCTCCCGATGCTGCTCTCTCTCTCTCTCTCCCGACTCTTGGTCAGCACCCGTACTTTTGTTTGGCTTTTCCATTTATTTTAGGATATCTCCACAACACCACACCTCGCATGCTCCACACATGTACATGTGCAATACTGATCACACAGACTAACACACCCCATACCTGTATTATGTTTATTTACGTTGCTTTATTTAAATAAATATACTTTTGTATTTGAGTTCGCGCTGTGTCTCTCCATTTTTGTCATTGCCTGTGAGCCAGTTATGACATACCTAATGTAAAATTCAAGTTTCAAATGCAAAGGTCCATCAGTTCCGTTGTGTAGGTGTGTGGTTCTGTAACAATAAAGCGCAACAGTACAGACCAATTAGGAACAGGTCATTCAGCAGGCATGAAATAATAAGCACTAAAACTTAGGGGTGTCAAATTATCGCGTTAATTGCGAATAATTAATTATAGCCATATTTAACGGCTATGTTTTTTGATCGCGTTAATCTCATTTTTACTCTCTAACTTTACTGTTTCTGTATGCCACAGAGTTGCCTTTTATAAAATCCGTCTGTAGGCGTACGATTGGGCTTCTTTGTGCTTGAGTTGTGGGAGAGCTGCAGCGCTACAGAGCAGAGCCCAGCATCAGCATTTTTGACTGTCCCCTGCAATGGTGGTCTGCTCACTCAGGAGCCTATGAAAAGCTGTCTGCCCCAGCATGCAAGTATATGACCTCCCCGGCAACCTCTGTGTAATTTTCGGGACAATCAGGGCAGGATTCAGGATTCAGGACAGCTGCTTGGATTTCGGGACTGTGCCGAAAAATTCGGGACAGTATTGAAAACAATAAATATGACTTTATAAAACCACTTTTTGTAATATATATCAATCTTTTGATCATCTGCCACAATAATGTCATGAATTTAAATGAACCTACCTCAAGTTGAGGGCTTTTCTCAGCAATTTTGAGATGAGATTAAAAAAGAGATTAATTAGATTAATTAATTACAGATCATAATTAATTAATCTCTCCATTTTTTAATCTCTTGACAGCACGACTAAAACTGGGGGTCTGCCCATTTTTCCGACAGCCCATTGGTCCGACATCCCATTTTTCCGACCATATTAAACCCCTTGTTCCGAAGTCCCGTTGTTCTGAAATCATCATGATGCCCTGTGATTAAGGTCTGGTTAGGTTTAGGCACAAAAACCACTTGGTTAGGGTTAGGAAAAGATCATGGTGTGGGTTAAAATGAAAAAGAAAATGGCAAACACATAAGCCATGAGCCTGCTCTGCCTCAAGCCTTTCCCAGCTGACCCAGAGCCGGTCGAGGCGCACCATCAAGGCAGAAATATGCCGCCGGGAGCCGTTCAGCACCGCGGAAAGCTCCCCACACAACCCGGACCCCAGAGTTAATAACAAGAGGTTATGGTGTTTCACTCTCTTCTCTCTATGACACTTGTATCTCGACCAGTAGCCTACTTTTGTGTTACAAACAATGGTGGAGATCCAAGTGCAGGACACGGACAGGGGTGTTGTTGATATAAGGTCTTTTATTGTAGAGGGGGGGTATTGGATGGAGGGCTGATAGCAAGGGCAAGGAGATCCACAGTAGATGAAGGCAGCAGTGGTGTGGAGAGGCGGACGTGCAGGTAAGTGGCTGGCAGCTGGATGAGCAGGTGATGGATCTGCAGCAGAGGAGTAAATTAAGTTAAGCACTGAAAAGTCACAGAGAAGCAAAGCATTAGAACACTATAGATTTGGCCTGAAGTGTACTACCGCAGCAGTGAAACAACAGTCTGGCGATGAGCGGCTGGAAAACTGGGGTAGATATACTGCAGGGCTGATGAGCTGATGGATTGCAGGTGACTGGCTTGGAACAGGTGTGTCAGATCAGCAGTGACCAGGGAGCCAGAAGCAGAGGAGCGCCACGCCCACCACACAGAGACAGACACAGAGAAACAGACAGAGGAGCACAGGGGACACAAGGGTAGGGGAAACACAAGGAAAAAACTGGAGGCCAGGCTGTGGCTGCAACACTTTTGTTGCGTTGCTGATCCTCTATGGTACACAAATACAGTAATAATCACATATCGGAAAAACGGGACGCCGGAGTAATGAGAGGTCGGAACAATGAGAGGTCGAAACAATGCTACGGCACCCTAAAACTGTGGGTAAGGTAGTTACCATGGGCCCTAGTGCACACTATTGTAACAGACCCTGGTAGTGACCAGATAGTGACTAGTTATAAGTCACACACACGACTGCAAACTGTTTATAATAAAGCCAAAGGTATCTGATTTAGAAAGCTTTGCTACTTTTTCCTCCTGTTGGTTTCTCTCTTGTCCTTTCTTACTGCTGCTTTTCTGTTTAAAACTCATGACTGCTTGCTGGGCTTGTAGACGTGTCAGTCTTTTTTTTTTTTTTTTTTTTTTTTTTGCGCCAGGCTATAAAAGCCCTACCACTGATTTCCACCTGTTGGAGTTGATGTGAGAGCAGAAAGAAAAGAGAGAGGAATTTAGTGTTTTGTCCACTTACCTTCGTTTAGACAATGAGTGAAACAGTTGAGAGGGGTGCCATATCTGTCTATTGAAGCTGTCTATTTACGCATGGTGGAGGCATAGCAAGTCGGTCGAGTCTGACTCAGTCAGGGGGCAGCATGCTGCGTCCCTCTAAGAGGTAGTTGCAGGGGCAGTTTGTGACATACCTCGGGGGTTTAGTTGCCTGCTCAAACCCAATAGAGTCGGGGGGCAGTTTGTGATGTTCCTCGAGGGTTTAGTTGCCTGCTGGAAGCCGATAGAGTCGGGGATGGCGAGCAGCTTACCTCCACAATTAGCCACCACAAGGTGTAGCTGGTTTTCTGTTTTGCACTTGCAGAGGCTTTCCATTTCCTCATTACAACAAAGATATCTCCCTCCAGTAGAAGTGTACCGCTGTCCGGTAAAGAAAATAATCCATACTGTGGCCACACTCACATCTGTTGGCTCAGGGAAACTAATTAAAGACAGTTAGCAGCACTACTGCTATAGCTAATGAGTGCAATTTCTGGTTTTGCTCGTGATAATCCAGCTTCATGCATAAACTGCTTCTGCATGTCTGCTAGGCAAAGGGAAGCCTGTTGCCATTCAGATGTCCACCACCCCCTTCTCAGGGCCCACAGCCAGCTTATCGCTCTAGGTTGGCGGGTCTGGTAGTGGGGAACTGGGCCCATAAGGGTCCTGACTCTCACATTTTCGGCTGGGTGCCAGGGCCACGTGGCGGCTGTGTCTCTCGGTACGAATGGTGCCATTGGCCCTTCTACACATATGTCCAGTCCAGAGGCATCTCTTCAGCCTGGAGCTCTGTCCGCAGAGACAGCTGCAGGCAGGAGTCAGTCAGCATTAAGTGGCTGTCTCTTAAAGTGTTTTTTCTCTTCACAGAGACATCACCCAAAAGAGTGGGGGAACTGCACCCTCTGTCAGTGGATAAGAGCTGTTGTTTCCTGCCGAGTGACACTGGTGTCATGTTGCATCCAAACCCTGCATTCCTAGAGTACTCACAGACTTTGTGTGCGGGCACACTCAACACAAGGCGTCGCTACCTTGTGGGCCTTGTGGCAGGGTGCCACCCTCTCTGAGGTCTGTGCACCTGCTACATGGTCAAGTCCATCCACATTTGCCAGATTTTACTGCCTAAAGGTGGCTGCTGGCACCTCCTTTGGGGAGCGTGTGCTGAGTGCCACCACACAGTAAGCCATGTAATTCCATGCCCCTGAGCTGGGGGGGGCGCCTTACCCAGTCAGGGTGATGTCATATATGTGACCAGCCATGGAAAAACCAGGAACAAGTCTCCCGAGAGGCATTTTGAGTTATTTACAGATTCTGAAAGTGTAGTTTCCAAGCTTTCCAATGATGTCTAACACGTGAAAATCTGAAAATATTTTAAGAAGTTGTGGCCATTTGAATGTAGGCACTCCTGAAACTACTTTACTGAGAAATCCAGCCTGAACGATTTTGAATTCTCAAGTGCCAGGTAACACAATGCTGCTCATTTGCATCTCATGTAGATAAGCCCTACCCCCTACTGGTCTAGCTCTCAGTGACATCTGGTATCTGTTAGCCTGCAGGGAAGAAACTATTGTAGTAGTTTGAACAATGTAGTTAATGTTGATGTAGTGTTATTTTCCTTAAGCACTTTAGTGGACTGATCAGAATCAGAATGTACTTTATTGAAATGGAAATTCTTTTGTTACAAAAAGCCCCTGAATAAAGTTGATCATTGGGGGTGTACTATTCTCTATACAGACGTGTGTTTTGTGTTCCTCTGTGTGTGCGTACGTACGTTTAATCCACAGTAAATGCCCTAAAACTCAGAAATACACGATCGGCCACCCGGTCGAAGTACACACATTAAACAGTTAGAATTTTAAATGTAGGTCTTGGGTCAGGGTGGTTTGAATCCAGTAACAAGTGGGACTTACCGGCGCGGGCCCAAGCACTGGGCCCGTTGAGATGAATGAGTGTCCGCTGTCCACAGCTGCAGTCAGTCCAGTGTCCAGAAAACAGCACAGAAGGTGTAAAAATGGGTTCTGGGGTGGCAGAAGTGTTCACATGGTCTTTCCCTCTCAGGCGGGCAGTATCGTTGTGGTCGATCCGGTTGTAGAATGGAGAAAAAACTAGTAAAACTACTAACTAGCTAAAAGTTAGCAAAACGCTAAAGTAGTTTGGTGTGGCTGTGTCGCCACCAGTCACACAGGTGTCCCTAAAAGCTTAAAATCCGCCGGTCAAAGACACGAGATCAGCCATCCACCATCCGGCCAACGTACAGACTTTAAGGCAAATAAAATCATCAGAAGTAGCAGTTCCTTATGCAGGAGCGGCTGGCTGCATAAGTAGCCATGTGGTTCAGCTGATTGGCCGAAAAAAGAACAAAAGCACGTGAATAGCCAAAGAAAGTCAGTATGCAAATTTACTGTTATTATCGCCACACCCCCAACTAGGATCAGAGCATTTCCTCTAAAACAACCCAAATTCAAATACAAAGTTTATGGTTTTAAGGCCACCAATACTGTTATTTGAAACATGGAGTGGCTTCTTCATGATTTCAACTTACACATTCTGCAAAAAAACGAAAATCACTAATTTTTTTTAAAAAAAAAATCGTTTTTTTTTTCTGTTTTTTTTTTCGACTTGGGTTTCTCGTGGTGGGCCACATATTATTGTCAGTGGCCTGGCTGGCCAACTGAGCGGTCTTCCTGCACCCAACCCCTTAGTCTGGCGGAGTTACTCGTGCTTATAGTTACGTCTGGCCCCTGTGCATGGCTACAGTGGCACACAGCGTCTGTGGTGTCACCGTCCGTTGAATGCGGAAGATGTTGTGCTTTTGTTTATAGTTCATTGGTGTTTTTTTGTATTTACACACCTATTGGGTATTTCCTGTTGTTAATGCACCTAGTGGCGGGGACGTCTCATTCGAATACCAGGGCGGGGCTTGTGTACCTGCATCTGCTCTGTCTCCTGGGGCCCCTCACGGTGTGTTCCTAAAGTTATGACTAACTACAGTACAGGGAGGGAAGATAATCTCGATACGATAGAGAATGTAATTTCTAACCTTGGTTCTCTGAGTGAGGAGATTATCTCCCCAGGCTCAAGGCCGTTTGGTACCCGTTCCAATCAGTGTTAATCAGTGGGTGCATGCGCAAGGTGGGGCTTTTATTGCCTGGCACATGCCAGCCACATCAAGTGGTGTGTCTTAAAGATTATTAATTTTCCTTGACGATTACCCCAGATGGGGATAATTCCCATAGTTATAACTACTGGGTGGGGACATAATCTCCGAACTCAGAGATCCAAGGTTACAAAGTACCCAGACGATCTTTTCCATACAGTACAATTCCCATAGTTTTTGTAACCAGCCAGCGAATAGTGATACATTTGATAGCTGCAGTTATCTGGAGAAGGTAAGTATGAGCCTGTCCTTCAATACCATCTAAGTATTACTCCGAGTAGTGCTACAATGGAGTCCCTGGGCAAGTCAGTACCAAAAACATCCCTGAGCATTACATATTTGTTGTCCCAATAAGTCTTAAGCTTTTCTCTGCATGCCCTCCAGCAAGCACCATACACAGAAGTATCAAATTTAGATGTTATATGAGGTGTTCTAAAGAAGTGTACAACAAGTTTCCATCTGCATTCTCTCCATGTATTTGATCTGGTGACCACGTGAGACCCTGAACAGATGGTATTTCAGGTGTTATTGGGAACTGGTTCCGGTAATTGTAGCTTATTTTCTTATTGGATTTAATATAGTAGGCTTATCCATACTCAAAAATGCACTATACATACTGGAGATAATTTTGCCCATTGAGTTATTTATTTGTAGATTCATCAACAACATCAACAGCTTGAATCTTAATAAGAACATTTTTTTTTGTGTAAGAAATGTCTAACTTGTAAATGTTTATAGAAATCTGTTTGCGGAAGATTAAATTATTTTCTTATTTGTTCAAAAGTTTTAAAATAAGATAAGATAAATGTTTATTGTCATTATACAGTCATACTTGTGTACCACAGCACAACAAAATTGGGATACTGTCCACTTTGGTGCAAAAAAGGCATATAAAAAACAAGATAAAATAAAATATATGAAGAGTAGAAAAGTATATACAAATTAAAGCTGCAAGCAGCGATGAACGGGCCCTCGCAGTCCACGCGCATCGGGGCATGTTGCCGTCGGGGGCGTGCACCTAGATGTCTTGTCAGCTGTAATAAATAAAAAAATAAACGTTATCTCTTACTTACATTTCCAGTATACAGGTAGGCACCCAACCCACGTATGTATTTTTCCAATATTTTTACAAGTTTTTACAGGTACTAATGTATATCACGCTGTTACTGTGATGGTAAATGACTTAAATATTGAATCTGAGTATACGTATAATGACAACATTCAGACATGTAAATGTGACATCTGGACTGACACCTTCCCTCTGCAGCTGGGTTCGGGATTTCCTCACAGACAGACCCCAGACAGTCAGAGTTGGTACCAGGCACAAGCACGGTGAGCACAGGGACCCCCCAGGGCTGTTTGCTGAGTCCTCTTCTTTACACCTTCTTCACCTATGATTGTGCCTCCACCCAGTGCAACACCACCATCATCAAGTTTGCGGATGACACAACAGTCATCGGACTGATCACTGGTGGGGTGGAGACAGACTACAGGGAGGAGGTGGCTCAGCTGGTGTCCTGATGCCACACAAATAATTTCTCCTTAAACGCAGAGAATACTAAGAAGATGATTATCAACCCAAGAAAGAGGAGAGACCAGCGCAATCCACTTCACATCGGTGAGACTCAGGTAGAAGCTGAATACATGCCCAATAGTTCAAGGTCTTCTGACTCTTTAAAAGTTGACATGGTGTCTCTAGCTCAAAGTATGAGGGACAAGAAGAGGTTGAAAATCGATGAGTTTTGAAGAGGATTTGAAGATTTTCCAATTTACCTCCATTCACACTAATTAGACTGCCACCAGAGCACCACCTATTGGCCGATTTGCACTGTATTTTGCACAAACCCTCATCGGGCCATGGAACACAATTAGCAAAAGTGTTGTGATAATCTGACTGTATTTGGTACAGATATGAAAGACTGTCTGTTTTGAAAACAATGTGCAGGAATTTGTTGTTTTATATTTTGGGCGTTTTTTGGACTATCAACATTCTTTTAATAACTTATTGTTAGGAGAATCCACAGATGGTTCATGCAAAGTTTGGTGCAAATCAGTCAAATCGCCTAGGGGGATTCCGAAATAGTAGGTTTTTCATTGTTTGCGATTTTGCGAATGGAAAGTTACCCCAAAAGTGGACGTGGCTTACACCACAGAATTCAGCTGAATTCAGAGAACACGTAAATAGAAGGTTTAACAATGTGCGACATATTATTTGGGCGTTATTAGCCAAAAACGCTTTTGCATTGAAAATAGTGCCACCTGCTGGTCATTTTTGGTGTGCGAGTTACAGGGGCCAGTCTATACCACCCCCATCAATTTTATTTCCATGAGTGTTATGGTGTTGGAACAGTGCCAAATATTAAATTAGACGGCCACTAGAGTGCCACCTAGTGGCGGATCGGTAAGTCCTTCATCAGATATCCTCAGGAGGGCATTGACAATAATTTTACCAAGTTCAGTGTTAATCTGCCCAACCAATGTTGAGATATAAAATACTTCAATTTAAAGAGCGCCACCTTGTGGTCATCACCCGAAATTTTGCACAGAGTCTCAGGGGCTCATGTGGAAGTGGTAACTTGAGGTTCATGTCATTCGGATACACCAATATGGAGATATGCAGCACTTCCTCTTTAGAACAAAATCTGCAGGAAGTTGTTATTTAATAACTTGAGTATTGTTTGGACTATTGAAGTTCTTTTAATAACTTTTTGTCGGGAGGGTCCACAGATGCTGTGTGCAAAGTTTCATACCAATCAGCGAAATTGCCTGGGAGGAGTTCGAAAAAGTAGGTTTGCGTCATTTTGCGAATTTGCAAAAAAAAAACAGAAGTGGAAATGTGTGAGGCCAATACTACAAGATTCAGCACAATTCACTGAACACATGGATGTAAGGCTTTTGAAAAAAAGCAAAGTATATAGGCGTTATGAGCCAAAACGCACTTTCCTTAATAATAGTGGTGGAAATTCAGGAGAACAATAGATTATAAAATTTTTCGCCAGGTGTGACTTATATTCCAACTTTGGTGAGTTTTGGGGTATGTTCAAGCAGTGAAAAATGCGATCATGTTAGTGGAAGAAAAAAGAAAAAAAAAATTAAAGCTGCAAGCAGCGTTTGGCGGGACCTCGCACTCGCGCCCGTTTCCGCCCCCAGCTGATGTCGTCACTGTGAATTATTTAGAAACATCAAACATATTGCCACAAACATCAGAAAATCCTTACAGAGCTGAACGGTTTGATGTTTGAATGTTTTCTGTAGCTGTAGGTATGCAGAAGTGATGTCACATTATGCAAATTAGATGGGCGAATTTCTTCCCATCAGATTCCTCTTCCTTCATTTTGAGGAAGACATGACAAAAACAACACAAAACAAAATAAATCTACTGTGTAAATGTGTTCAAAATGTTTTTTGACTGAGATTTATGAAATCCAATATAAATCCAACTTTGGGTCATGATGAATAGTTTTCTCATTTACAGTATGCCTTTATCTGTCACCACTTTAAAGCCACAGCCTTTTGAAATGTTGAAATGAAAATGGAATATTTTCCTCAATTAACTCTGGCACCTAAAGGGTTAAAATGGAGATGCTGCCCCTGTCATGTCTGAATGTAAGATCTAGAAACGCACAGACATCATGTTTCTGTGAGTTTGTGTGTGACAGCTTGCCATAGTAATTAAGTAGGCGCACCTGGCAGAAGAGAGAGAGACAGACACCTCTTTTAGTGGAGATTTAACTCCTCGAACAAGTTCTTCCCATTCCCAAACCGTTGGTCCAATCATGAAAATAATGTGATGATGAGAGAAATAAAGTTATACAGAAGATCTGTTTAGTAGCAGTTGAGGTGGCATGTGTGCATCTTTAAAACTGATAAAATAAACGGTGTAGGAGGAGATGTGTTTTCTTGAGACCACGTTTGAGGCGAAATCTTACTTTGAAAGGTCAAATAGCTCACTTCCTGTTGGAATCAGGTCCTGGGTGTCAATGCGTGATTTGTAAGTCAAACACACCAGTTTTGGTTTGATCTTGATACGACATTCCTACGGGCTGCAGTGGCCAGTTTAGTGCGTCTAGGTGGCGCTAGAGAGCCCATTTTGGCACTGTAGGGGTTAATAATGTGTATTGGCTGTTTCAAATGAAGTTTCTGCTGCTGTAATCTGTCCTTTAAAGATTGTGAGACAGACAGAGAGAGCTGTGTGGCTGTGTGTGTGTGTGTGTGTGTGTGTGTGTGTGCAGCCGTTGTCATGGCGATTAATGACTTGTCAGCACCTGTGGCACACACAGACAGCTAAGGAGAGCAGCTCACCAAAGGCTGTTTATAATGGGTTTTAACTCCTTGAACAAATGCTTTGCATGCCCAAACCGTTGGTCCAAGCAAGAAAATAAAGTGATTTTGAGAGACAGCCACTTCTCGTGAACGCACGTGCCGCGTTTTATATTTCTACAGTCAAAAATGTGGTCAGGGGAGCGAGTTTAAAATGTGTTGCACCTAAGCTGTTTCCAGAAATTTCTCCTCTGAGTTTACATGGGAGTGAATGAGAAAAAAATCGGCGCTCCCTTCGCTTTGGAGCCACTCAGCAAAAATGTGTACGTGTGAGAGATTCCATGTCAACATATCTGCGAGCAGGACAAATTTTCCTACGTTTTGTGGTATAAATTGTGTCTGTACAGTGAAAATTGTGGCCATGGCAGCGAGTTAAAGACAAAAGTTTTAGACGATTTTTAGAGCCCTCTCCACTCTAGCTCACAGCATTCCATGCAATACACACCCATTGTAAACTGAGAATTTCTCCACTTTTGCTCATGGTACTTTGAGAGGCACAGATCAAAAACGGTAAAAGATATGAAAAAGATGAAAACATGAGTGAATAGATGAGACCTGTGGCAACATTTGAGAGTTGGAATGGAGTCTGTAGCACAAAGTATGGAGACGCTGTAAATGCTAGAAAAAGCCCGAAGATTGGTCTCTTTCTCCCCCCTGCTGCCATTCATTTCCTATGGGACAGCTTTGGAAGATCATCAGGACGTTTTTCTGACATGTCACCTTATGGAGGCCATAAAATCCAAACTAAGCGAGTAATGAAAAAGTTACGCACAACTTTTGATTAGAAGGAGTTGATCTGTAATCTGTGCAAGTTTGAAGTCGATTGGATAAGCGGTGTATGAGAAGAAGATTTTTTAGGAAAGGCAGTTTTAAGGCAAAATATTACTTTGAAAGGGCAAATACGTCACTTCCTGTTGGATTTAGGTCAGGGGTGTCAGCGCGTGATTTTTAGGTCTTGATGAGACGAACACGCCACTTTTGGTTTCATGTTTCTACGATGTTCCTACAGGCCGTGGCGGCCATTTTTGTGTGCCTAGGTGGCGCTAGACAGCCCATTTTGGCACTTAAGGGGTTAATGTCATCATTTTACAAAATTTTTCACCGGTTCTGATGTGCATGCCAATTTTGGTGAGTTTTTGAGCATGTTTAGTGGGTCAAATTCCAGTTCAAAGTGGCGGCGGAAGAAAGAATAATAATAATTAAAGCTGCAAGCAGCGTTTGGCGGGACCTCGCACTCGCGCCCGTTTCCGCCCCCAGCTTATGCCGTCACTGTGAATTATTTAGAAATATCAAACATATTGCCACAAACATCAGAAAATCCTTACAGAGCTGAACGCGTTTTGATGTTTGAATGCTTTCTGTAGCTGTAGGTATGTAGAAGTGATGTCACATTATGCAAATTAGATGAATCAATTCATTCCCAGCAGAGTCCTCTTCCTTTATTTTGAGGAACAGACAACAAAAACAGCACAGAACAAAAGAAATTTACTGTGTAAATATGTTGATTTTCTGAGATTTATGAAATCCAATATGGCCACTGCCTAGTGACGTAACAATATGCAAATTAGATGAGTTAATTTACTCCTATCACACTCTTTGGGTCATGATGAATAGTTTTCTCATTTACAGTATGCCTTTATCTGTCACCACTTTCAAGCCACAGCCTTTTGAAATGTTGAAATGAAAATGGAATATTTTCCTCAATTAACTCTGGCACCTAAAGGGTTAAAATGGAGATGCTGCCCCTGTCATGTCTGAATGTAAGATGTAGACACGCACAGACACCATGTTTCTGTGAGTTTGTGTGTGACAGCGGTTGCCATTTTAATTAAGTAAGCGCACATGGCAGACAGACAGAACACAGAGAGACATCTTTTAGTGGAGATTTAACTCCTCGAACAAGTTCTTCCCATTCCCAAACCGTTGGTCCAATCATCAAAATAATGTGATCATGAGAGAGATAGTTAGGGACCGAGCCTAGAGGCAGAGGACTGCTCAAGGAGCAGTCCTCGCCAAAGGCGAGGACCCTCTTGTTTTTGCTGCGTGCGTTTATAAGTGACCGGGCCCAACAGTAGTGGACTACTCACAAAGAAGTCCTCGCCAAAGGCGAGGACCCTCCCTATAGTTTTTGCCGCATTTTTTCTCACTGACCAGTCCTCGCCGAAGGCGAGGACACTATTGTTTTTGCTGTGTTTATTATTATTATTAGGGACCGAGCCTAGAGGCAGAGGACTGCTCAAGGAGCAGTCCTCGCCAAAGGCGAGGACCCTCTTGTTTTTGCTGTGTTTATTATTATTATTCTTTATTCTTATTATTCTTTCTTCCGCCGCCTCTTTGAACTGGAATTTGACCCCCTAAACATGCTCAAAAACTCACCAAAATTGGCACGCACATCAGAACCGGTGAAAAATTTTATAAAATGGTGACATTAACCCCTAAAGTGCCAAAATGGGCTCTCTAGCGCCACCTAGGCACACAAAAATGGCCGCCACGGCCTGTAGGAACGTCGTAGAAACATGAAACCAAAAGTGGCGTGTTCGTCTCATCAAGACCTAAAAATCACGTGCTGACACCCCTGACCTAAATCCAACAGGAAGTGACGTATTTGCCCTTTCAAAGTAAGATTTTGCCTTAAAACTGCCTTTCCTAAAAAATCATCTTCTCATACAGCGTTTATCCTATCGACTTCAAACTTGCACAGATTACAGATCAACTCCTTCTAATCAAAAGTTGTGCGTAACTTTTTCATTACTCGCTTTGTTTGGATTTTGTGGCCTCCATAAGGTGAGATGTCAGAAAAACGTCCTGGACGATCTTCAAAAGCTGTCCCATAGGAAATGAATGGCAGCAGGGGGGAGAAAGAGACCAATCTTCGGGCTTTTTCTAGCATTTACAGCGTCTCCATACTTTGTGCTACAGACTCCATTCCAACTCTCAAATGTTGCCACAGGTCTCATCTATTCACTCATGTTTTCATCTTTTTCATATCTTTTATCGTTTTTGATCGGTGCCTCTCAAAGTACCATGAGCAAAAGTGGAGAAATTCTCAGTTTACAATGGGTGTGTATTGCATGGAATGCTGTGAGCTAGAGTGGAGAGGGCTCTAAAAACTTTTGTCTTTAACTCGCTGCCATGGCCACAATTTTCACTGTACATACACAATTTATACCAAAAAACGTAGGAAAATTTGTCCTGCTCACAGATATGTTGACAT
This sequence comes from Epinephelus fuscoguttatus, assembly GCF_011397635.1. NCBI lineage: Eukaryota > Metazoa > Chordata > Actinopteri > Perciformes > Serranidae > Epinephelus > Epinephelus fuscoguttatus. The sequence goes on along the minus strand of NC_064758.1, from coordinate 381,705 downwards.
GGAATCTCTCACACGTACACATTTTTACTGAGTGGCTCCAAAGCGAAGGGCGCCCGATTTTTCTCATTCACTCCCATGTAAACTCAGAGGAGAAATTTCTGGAAACAGCTTAGGTGCAACACATTTTAAACTCGCTCCCTGACCACATTTTGACTGTAGAAATATAAAACGCGACACGCGTATGCTCACGAAGTGGCTGTCTCTCAAAATCACTTTATTTTCTTGATTGGACCAACGGTTTGGGTATGGGAAGGACTTGTTTGAGGAGTTAAAACCCATTATAAACAGTCTTTGGTGAGCTGCTCTCCTGAGCTGTCTGTGTGTGCCACAGGTGCTGACAAGTCATTAATCGCCATGACAACGGCTGCACACACACACACACACACACACACAGCCACACAGCTCTCTCTGTGTGTCTCACAATCTTTTAAGGACAGATTACAGCAGCAGAAACTTCATTTGAAACAGCAAATACACATCATTAACCTACAGTGCCAAAATGGGCTCTCTAGCGCCACCTAGACGCACTAAAATGGCCACTACAGCCCATAGGAATGTCGTATCAAGATCAAACCAAAACTGGTGTGTTTGACTTACAAATCACGCATTGACACCCATGACCTGATTCCAACAGGAAGTGAGCTATTTCACCTTTCAAAGTAAGATTTCGCCTCAAACGTGGTCTCAAGAAAACACATCTCCTCCTACACCGTTTGTTTTATCAGTTTTAAAGATGCACACATGCCACCTCAACTGCTACTAAACAGATCTTCTGTATCTCTCTCATCATCACATTATTTTCATGATTGGACCAACGGTTTGGGAATGGGAAGAACTTGTTCGAGGAGTTAAATCTCCACTAAAAGAGGTGTCTGTCTCTCTCTGCTCTTCTGCCAGGTGCGCCTACTTAATTACCATGGCAACCGCTGTCACACACAAACTCACAGAAACATGATGTCTGTGCGTGTGTCTACATCTTACATTCAGACATGACAGGGGCAGCATCTCCATTTTAACCCTTTAGGTGCCAGAGTTAATTGAGGAAAATATTCCATTTTCATTTCAACATTTCAAAAGGCTGTGGCTTGAAAGTGGTGACAGATAAAGGCATACTGTAAATGAGAAAACTATTCATCATGACCCAAAGTTTGTGATAGGAGTAAATTAACTCATCTAATTTGCATATTGTGGCATCACCAGCAGGCAGCCATATTGGATTTCATAAATCTCAGTCAAAAAACATTTTCAACACATTTACACAGTAGATTTATTTTGTTTTGTGTTGTTTTTGTCATGTCTTCCTCAAAATGAAGGAAGAGGAATCTGATGGGAAGAAATTCGCCCATCTAATTTGCATAATGTGACATCACTTGTACATACCTACAGCTACAGAAAGCATTCAAACATCAAAACGCGTTCAGCTCTGTAAGGATTTTCTGATGTTTGTGGCAATATGTTTGATGTTTCTAAATAATTCACAGTGACAACATATGCTGAGTGCGAGGTCCCGCCAAACGCTGCTTGCAGCTTTAATTATACAGAAGATTTGTTTAGCAGCAGTTGAACTGGTATGTGTGCGTCTTTAAAGCCCATACAATAAACAGTGTAGGAGGAGATGTGTTTTTTTTTAAGAGCACGTTTGAGGGGAAATCTTACTTTGAAAGGGCAAATAGCTCACTTCCTGTTGGAATCAGGTCATGGGTGTCAATGCGTGATTTGTAAGTCAAACACACCAGTTTTGGTTTGATCTTGATACGACATTCCTACGGGCTGTAGTGGCCATTTTAGTGCGTCTAGGTGGCGCTAGAGAGCCCATTTTGGCACTGTAGGGGTTAATAATGTGTATTTGCTGTTTCAAATGAAGTTTCTGCTGCTGTAATCTGTCCTTTAAAGATTGTGTGAGACACACAGACAGAGAGAGCCGTGTGGCTGTGTCTGTGTGTGCAGCCGTTGTCATGGCGATTAATGACTTGTCAGCACCAAGCCCCAACCTCCGGGGGAGACGAGTGAGACCAATGCGGAAGTGCCAAAAACTGCAGTTCACTGACTGTCCACTTGAGGCTGGCTCCGGAAGTGAGTCAATTCCCATAGACCCCCATGTTAAAATGCCCAACTTTAGAGCAGAAATAAACATGTTTACAGCCTGGTACAAAAAATGGTTTTGGTCTCTATAGTTAAGTTCCCCTTTCATGACAACTCTGGGGGGGGTGAATTTTTTTCTAACTCTTCCGTTTAAATGTTATTAAGGTTTGAAATTGCGCATAATTAAGGGCGTGGTCACTTTGACTGACAGGTCACACCATCACGGGTGGCTAACTAGCATGCTAACTAGCCGCTGGCTCTGCTGCAGAGCTGAGCCTCGACTCAGCCGTCTGCTCGGCGTCATCTCAGCCAATTCGTGCCCATGTTCAAGGCATTGAACTTGTACTCTCAGCCGTGTTTGCGCCTTTCGGATAATTTTTCAGGCAGATATTGGAGTAATATGGCTTGCTGTTCGACTAATTATACCAACAGACCGTCCAAGAAGTCTGTGCTCCAGGTTTTTCGTGAAATTCTGAAATTCTATTATTATTTTATTTATGTTTATATGTTAGCACTCATTAGCGGTCATCATCTAGCTTGTCAGCAGCGTGTATCGGTGTTTGCGGTCACCACCTAGCTTGTCAGCTTATTATTATATTATTAAGTCTTTATTTAATACATGTAAAATCACGTTGATACCGGAGGTCTCATTTTCAAATGCGACCTGTATCACAGCGGCAACATCCACATCAAGTTACAGAGCCACAGACAATACGATACAACACAAGCTTAGCTCGTTAACTAGCTAACCAGCCAGCTAATGGTTAGCCTTCGAGCAAGACGCCAGTCCGGGGATGCATCGAAGTCAGAGCCTGACAGAGAAGTGTTAGGATTTAGGCATTTAGGGGGAGAATATTTTGAACAAAAGGCTGAGGCTGTGTGAGGTTTGAAAATAAAGGTCCACCACGTTAGTTAGCTAACGTGTTGCAATGTTAACGTTGTCATATGAGCAGTGTAACGTTAACGTAACATTAAGGCTATACTTGTGTATTTAAATTAAAAAGTGGTGAACTGTGTGAAATTACAATAAGGTGGGTAACGTGATTGAAAAAAAAAATTAATGTGACATTTGACTGTCACATATAAAATATTAAGATTAGTGTATGATATAGGCCTGTGCTTACACAACAATAGATAATGCACGGACAGAATATGAGGACTGTGATGGCCACCACCTTTTTTGTGCTAAAATAAATTGAATATGATCTGTTAAACATTGAAGTAAGTTAAGTTGTATTGTTTGCATGTAAAGGTGTCTGTAAAGTAGGTAGCTAACACATATATTACTTTTAATATCTATTTGTCTGTGTAAAGTTTTCCTCTAGGTGACCCAGACAGACTGGACCAGTGGACACTCAACACGAGGAGACAGAACTGGACTCCAAACAAGACTTCCCGTCTGTGCAGTGAACACTTTGAGAGTCATCACTTCAGCACTGACTCCAGGATAAAGACACCTTTTTTTATACAGTACCTCACAAAGAGTCAAGAAACTTATTAGTTTAAAATTATGAATTATTGCCCATAATAGATTTAAATGCATTACATAAATTACTAATTGTCATACATTACTAAGTCCTCGATTAGGGCACAGCTTGCTCCGTACTATTCCTGATAAGGTGAAATTACTGACACACCAGTGCAGTTTAGTGTTCCCCTGATGCAAAAGGCCAAATGAAGATTTTATTAATCAAGGAACATGGCATGTATTTACCAACTTTAACATTTTAGTGCCTTTTATGCAAAGACCCTTTATCAAAGTGAGAACTACTACCTTTTTCCCCACACATAGTCTGTGAAGAACCAATGGAAAAATATTCTCATAATGAGACAGCTGAACATAGCATGATTCCACAGTGGCAGTGAGCTTTGAGAACAGTTCAGTTTCCTGACAGCAACAATTATTTTAATGTGGATGAATTGCATACTGTACATTCATACTCCACTTGTCTTGATAGTACAGTTAAATTTAAAATCACATTCAAATATAAAGTTGAATATCTACAGAACTTAAACACAAAACTATTTTATGAATGACAGCCACTTACTCAGCAATAAGATCATTTTGGTGGTGAGTGGGCTTTAACCAAGACAGGCTGTAGTCAATGTTTTCTACCTGTGTTTTTAACCTATTATCTTTCTCTCATGTAGGACACTTGAGGAAAGTTACAACGCCTGCCAATGTGATATTTACTCCACAGTAAAGAGGTTGTTTCACAAGAAATTAAGATTTTGCAAATTATGACACTGGGTCCTAATCCATAGGTTTTATAATTACTGTTATAAATCTTTTCATTTATTTCATGTGTACTTTTGTAACATTTTAAAATGGATGTTTTCATGAATGCAAGCTTTGACTTAATTTTGTTAAACTGTTTGTGAAATGGTTCGATTTTTGTGATATAAAGTGGATCAGACAAAATTTACTTTAGAGTAAAAGTAATTTTTCTGAAAGCTGTCTTTCATCAGTTTCCTGTGATGATTGGAAATATAGTGGTGATTTAAACCTTTAACAAAATATAATAGTTATTAATGGCATCTTAATGTTTTCATTTATGTCTTAACATTTACCCAAGTTTGCATTTATCTTAGCAGAATGTAAAAAAAAAGAAAATGAAAAGCTGATGTTATGTGCTGGTTTAGTTTGAACATTTCTTTAAGACAAATGAAGAAATTTCACTGAGAAACTCTTCTCCTTTTGTGAAAAACAAGGAAATATCTGCACATTGAATAGTTTTAAGTCCCGTAGGAGGTATTATTTATTTGTGACATTGTGACATATGAGAAGGATCTGTGGGTATTGCTCGGTATTGAGACTTATATAGTGAGGCTAAAAAAACCAGCAACACATAATTGGCTGATTATCTTTCTGCTTGCCTCACTATAAAAACGTCACAGTACCTTTGCCTGAGGAAGACCCTCTCAGAGTTGGCAACATAGCGAACAAGTGATACCTCCTTGGGGCTTCAAAACTATTGTGTCCAGCTAATTCTTTGTTTTTCACTTTGAGCCCTTTTATCCAGTCACATTCTTCTGTGTTAAAACTAGACTTCTAACAGAGCAGCAAACAAAGGTTACTCTCCAAAATCTTCTCAGGCTCTGCTGGGTGTAAGGTGCTTAGTTATCTTCAAGTACAAAGTTAAAATAATCAGGCCCACACAGAAATGGACAGCTTAATTTTTGTCAGTGACAATGTTAAACATTAATGCTTGATGTTTTGTCTGTAGTATATGATTTGTTTGTCCTTTCAATTGACAGTCAGATTTGATTGTGAAATACAACATTCAGTCAGTAACAAAGACAAAAGGAGTGCAAATATAAATAGAATTTATTGAAATTTTAAACAAGTTACAGATGAATATCAGAAACTCAACATTAGCCATGACAGCCTGGGCTATGATCAGGCCTAACAAAATGTGTCCGAAAGGCCAAATTCAAAAGCAGTGACACTGCCAACAGTAAGCAGTTCACTGCGTTTGGAGGTGGTCTTTAAGACAATTAACTAATTTACTTAAAAACATATAATTTCTCCTAGGTGTGAGATGAATGTGTCTGATGTGAGGGTGTTCAATTATGGCACCATTTAAACTATGAACAAATGTAGCCATAACACACATTTCCTGGCTTTATCAATCTTTGCTGGATTGCCACCAGCCTCCCACCTGCACCTTTGGGCCAGTGAAGAAAATATTATCTTAATGCCAGGATGCTGGAGGTGAAGCTGGTGCAGGTCCTCCTTCATCATGCTGACCAGCTTCTTGACACTGCTGACCTTCCCATGTCACTGCCGCCACAGTGGATGATGAGGACATCTGGTGCTGCTCTTCCTCGCAGGGAGTGGGAAAAGAAGAGAGAAGGCCCTCCACTGCAGTCCACCCCAGCCAAACCAGCAGACACGGACGCCCGGCATGCTGAGGGTACTTCCCAAGGTCTCTGCAGCTCTCTGGACACCACGCCGGACATAGCTGTCACCAATGATCCACGCTGTGTATATGAAAGTAAAATGAGTGTAATAAATTATTAGCGTTATATATTTTTTATAAAAAAGTTGAAGCGTTTTTTTTAAGATAACAGCTGAATCATTGTTTCAAAGTTTGTTGTATAACGTTAGTTTCAGCTAAACTCAACTTACCTCAAGTTTCGTGAGGGAGCTGGCACCAAGGGAGCAGCCAACACCACAGGGCTAGCCAAAGTAGCGTAGCTTCTTAGCATCGTAGCTTCTTAGCCTAGCTTGTTAGCCTTAGCTAACTTAGCAGCGCTGAGCGAGGTGGGCGTGTTTAGGCAACCAGACTTCCTTTGGCCCACCTCTTTGCCCATTTTCGATTGTCCGGGAGTTGGGCGGAGTCAGGCACTGCCAAGATGGCGGACGTCCAGAGCGGAGTATTTTGAGCTTCAAATCCACTCTTCAGAAACGGACGGATGACGCCACGGTGACTACGCCCATTATTTTATACAGCCTATGGTCAGCACCTGTGGCACACACAGACCGCTAAGGAGAGCAGCTCACCCTAGGCTGTTTATCATGGGTTTTAACTCCTCGAACAAATGCGTCGCATGCCCAAACCGTTGGGCGACGCAAGAACATCAAGTGATTTGGAGAGACAGCCACTTCGTGAGCATACGTGTCGCATTTTATATTTCTCGAGTCAAAAATGTGGTCAGGGGAGCGAGTTTAAAATGTGTTGCACCTAAGCTGTTTCCAGAAATTTCTCGTCAGACTTTACATGGGAGTGAATGAAAAAATAATGGGCGCTCCCTTCGCTTTGGAGCCGCTCAGCAAAAATGTGTACGTGAGACATTCCATGTCAACATATCTGTGAGCTGGACAAATTTTCCTACGTTTGTGGTATAAATTGTGTCTGTACAGTGAAAATTGTGGCCATGGCAGCGAGTTAAAGACAAAAGTTTTAGACGATTTTTAGAGCCCTCTCCACTCTAGCTCACAGCATTCCGTGCAATACACACCCATTGTAAAGTGAGAATTTCTCCACTTTTGCTCATGATACTTTGAGAGGCACAGATCAAAAACGATAAAAGATATGAAAAAGATGAAAACATGAGTGAATAGATGAGACCTGTGGCAACATTTGAGAGTTGGAATGGAGTCTGTAGCACAAAGTATGGAGACGCTGTAAATGCTAGAAAAAGCCGAAGATTGGTCTCTTTCTCCCCTGCTGCCATTCATTTCCTATGGGACAGCTTTGGAAGATCATCAGGCAGTTTTTCTGAAATGTCACCTTATGGAGGCCATAAAATCCACACTAAGCGAGTAATGAAAAAGTTACGCAAAACTTTTTATTAGAAGGAGTTGATCTGTAATCTGTGCAAGTTTGAAGTCTATTGGATAAGCGCTGTATGAGAAGAAGATTTTTTAGGAAAGGCAGTTTTAAGGCAAAATATTACTTTGAAAGGGCAAATACGTCACTTCCTGTTGGATTTAGGTCAGTGTGCGCGTGATTTTTAGGTCTTGATGAGACGAACACGCCACTTTTGGTTTCATGTTTCTACGATGTTCCTACAGGCCGTGGCGGCCATTTTTGTGTGCCTAGGTGGCGCTAGACAGCCCATTTTGGCACTTAAGGGGTTAATGTCATCATTTTACAAAATTTTTCACCGGTTCTGATGTGCATGCCAATTTTGGTGAGTTTTTGAGCATGTTTAGTGGGTCAAATTCCAGTTCAAAGTGGCGGCGGAAGAAAGAATAATAATAATTAAAGCTGCAAGCAGCGTTTGGCGGGACCTCGCACTCGCGCCCGTTTCCGCCCCCAGCTTATGCCGTCACTGTGAATTATTTAGAAATATCAAACATATTGCCACAAACATCAGAAAATCCTTACAGAGCTGAACGTTTTGATGTTTGAATGCTTTCTGTAGCTGTAGGTATGTAGAAGTGATGTCACATTATGCAAATTAGATGAATCAATTCATTCCCAGCAGAGTCCTCTTCCTTTATTTTGAGGAACAGACAACAAAAACAGCACAGAACAAAAGAAATTTACTGTGTAAATATGTTGATTTTCTGAGATTTATGAAATCCAATATGGCCACTGCCTAGTGACGTAACAATATGCAAATTAGATGAGTTAATTTACTCCTATCACACTCTTTGGGTCATGATGAATAGTTTTCTCATTTACAGTATGCCTTTATCTGTCACCACTTTCAAGCCACAGCCTTTTGAAATGTTGAAATGAAAATGGAATATTTTCCTCAATTAACTCTGGCACCTAAAGGGTTAAAATGGAGATGCTGCCCCTGTCATGTCTGAATGTAAGATGTAGACACGCACAGACACCATGTTTCTGTGAGTTTGTGTGTGACAGCGGTTGCCATTTTAATTAAGTAAGCGCACATGGCAGACAGACAGAAGTGAGAGAGAGATATTTTAGTGTAGATTTTTCTCCTCGTACTTGTTCTTCCCTTTCGCAAACCGTTGGTCCAATCATCAAAATAATGTGATCATGAGAGAGATAGTTAGGGACCGAGCCTAGAGGCAGAGGACTGCTCAGGAGCAGTCCTCGCCAAAGCGAGGACCCTCTTGTTTTTGCTGTGTGCGTTTATAAGTGACCGGGCCCACCAGTAGTGGACTACTCACAACGAAGTCCTCGCCAAAGGCGAGGACCCTCCCTATAGTTTTTGCCGCATTTTTTCTCACTGACCAGTCCTCGCCGAAGGCGAGGACACTATTGTTTTTGCTGTGTTTATTATTATTATTATTAGGGACCGAGCCTAGAGGCAGAGGACTGCTCAAGGAGCAGTCCTCGCCAAAGGCGAGGACCCTCTTGTTTTTGCTGTGTTTATTATTATTATTCTTTATTCTTATTATTCTTTCTTCCGCCGCCTCTTTGAACTGGAATTTGACCCCCTAAACATGCTCAAAAACTCACCAAAATTGGCACGCACATCAGAACCGGTGAAAAATTTTATAAAATGGTGACATTAACCCCTAAAGTGCCAAAATGGGCTCTCTAGCGCCACCTAGGCACACAAAAATGGCCACGGCCTGTAGGAACGTCGAGAAACATGAAACCAAAAGTGGCGTGTTCGTCTCATCAAGACCTAAAAATCACGTGCTGACACCCCTGACCTAAATCCAACAGGAAGTGACGTATTTGCCCTTTCAAAGTAAGATTTTGCCTTAAAACTGCCTTTCCTAAAAAAATCATCTTCTCATACAGCGTTTATCCTATCGACTTCAAACTTGCACAGATTACAGATCAACTCCTTCTAATCAAAAGTTGTGCGTAACTTTTTCATTACTCGCTGCTTGGATTTTGTGGCCTCCATAAGGTGACATGTCAGAAAAACGTCCTGACGATCTTCAAAAGCTGTCCCATAGGAAATGAATGGCAGCAGGGGGGAGAAAGAGACCAATCTTCGGGCTTTTTCTAGCATTTACAGCGTCTCCATACTTTGTGCTACAGACTCCATTCCAACTCTCAAATGTTGCCACAGGTCTCATCTATTCACTCATGTTTTCATCTTTTTCATATCTTTTACCGTTTTTGATCTGTGCCTCTTAAAGTACCATGAGCAAAAGTGGAGAAATTCTCAGTTTACAATGGGTGTGTATTGCATGGAATGCTGTGAGCTAGAGTGGAGAGGGCTCTAAAAATCGTCTAAAACTTTTGTCTTTAACTCGCTGCCATGGCCACAATTTTCACTGTACAGACACAATTTATACCACAAAACGTAGGAAAATTTGTCCTGCTCGCAGATATGTTGACATAGAATCTCTCACACGTACACATTTTTGCTGAGTGGCTCCAAAGCGAAGGGAGCGGATTTTTTCTCATTCACTCCCATGTAAACTCAGAGGAGAAATTTCTGGAAACAGCTTAGGTGCAACACATTTTAAACTCGCTCCTCTGACCACATTTTTGACTGTAGAAATATAAAACGCGACACGCATGCTCACGAGAAGTGGCTGTCTCTCAAAATCACTTTATTTTCTTGATTGGACCAACGGTTTGGGTATGGGAAGGACTTGTTTGAGGAGTTAAAACCCATTATAAACAGTCTTTGGTGAGCTGCTCTCCTGAGCTGTCTGTGTGTGCCACAGGTGCTGACAAGTCATTAATCGCCATGACAACGGCTGCACACACACACACACACACACACACACACACACACACACACACAGCCACACAGCTCTCGCTGTCTGTCTCACAATCTTTAAAGGACAGATTACAGCAGCAGAAACTTCATTTGAAACAGCAAATACACATCATTAACCCCTACAGTGCCAAAATGGGCTCTCTAGCGCCACCTAGACGCACTAAAATGGCCACTACAGCCCATAGGAATGTCGTATCAAGATCAAACCAAAACTGGTGTGTTTGACTTACAAATCACGCATTGACACCCATGACCTGATTCCAACAGGAAGTGAGCTATTTCACCTTTCAAAGTAAGATTTCGCCTCAAACGTGGTCTCAAGAAAACACATCTCCTCCTACACCGTTTGTTTTATCAGTTTTAAAGATGCACACATGCCACCTCAACTGCTACTAAACAGATCTTCTGTATCTCTCTCATCATCACATTATTTTCATGATTGGACCAACGGTTTGGGAATGGGAAGAACTTCGAGGAGTTAAATCTCCACTAAAAGAGGTGTCTGTCTCTCTCTGCTCTTCTGCCAGGTGCGCCCACTTAATTACCATGGCAACCGCTGTCACACACAAACTCACAGAAACATGATGTCTGTGCGTGTCTACATCTTACATTCAGACATGACAGGGGCAGCATCTCCATTTTAACCCTTTAGGTGCCAGAGTTAATTGAGGAAAATATTCCATTTTCATTTCAACATTTCAAAAGGCTGTGGCTTGAAAGTGGTGACAGATAAAGGCATACTGTAAATGAGAAAACTATTCATCATGACCCAAAGTTTGTGATAGGAGTAAATTAACTCATCTAATTTGCATATTGTGGCATCACCAGCAGGCAGCCATATTGGATTTCATAAATCTCAGTCAAAAAACATTTTCAACACATTTACACAGTAGATTTATTTTGTTTTGTGTTGTTTTTGTCATGTCTTCCTCAAAATGAAGGAAGAGGAATCTGATGGGAAGAAATTCGCCCATCTAATTTGCATAATGTGACATCACTTGTACATACCTACAGCTACAGAAAGCATTCAAACATCAAAACGTTCAGCTCTGTAAGGATTTTCTGATGTTTGTGGCAATATGTTTGATGTTTCTAAATAATTCACAGTGACGACATATGCTGGGGGCCGAAACGGGCGCGAGTGCGAGGTCCCGCCAAACGCTGCTTGCAGCTTTAATTATACAGAAGATTTGTTTAGCAGCAGTTGAACTGGTATGTGTGCGTCTTTAAAGCCCATACAATAAACAGTGTAGGAGGAGATGTGTTTTTTTTTAAGAGCACGTTTGAGGGGAAATCTTACTTTGAAAGGGCAAATAGCTCACTTCCTGTTGGAATCAGGTCATGGGTGTCAATGCGTGATTTGTAAGTCAAACACACCAGTTTTGGTTTGATCTTGATACGACATTCCTACGGGCTGTAGTGGCCATTTTAGTGCGTCTAGGTGGCGCTAGAGAGCCCATTTTGGCACTGTAGGGGTTAATAATGTGTATTTGCTGTTTCAAATGAAGTTTCTGCTGCTGTAATCTGTCCTTTAAAGATTGTGTGAGACACACAGACAGAGAGAGCCGTGTGGCTGTGTCTGTGTGTGCAGCCGTTGTCATGGCGATTAATGACTTGTCAGCACCAAGCCCCAACCTCCGGGGGAGACGAGTGAGACCAATGCGGAAGTGCCAAAAACTGCAGTTCACTGACTGTCCACTTGAGGCTGGCTCCGGAAGTGAGTCAATTCCCATAGACCCCCATGTTAAAATGCCCAACTTTAGAGCAGAAATAAACATGTTTACAGCCTGGTACAAAAATGGTTTTGGTCTCTATAGTTAAGTTCCTTTCATGACAACTCTGGGGTGAATTTTTCTAACTCTTCCGCTTAAATGTTATTAAGGTTTGAAATTGCGCATAATTAAGGGCGTGGTCACTTTGACTGACAGGTCACACCATCACGGGTGGCTAACTAGCATGCTAACTAGCCGCTGGCTCTGCTGCAGAGCTGAGCCTCGACTCAGCCGTCTGCTCGGCGTCATCTCAGCCAATTCGTGCCCATGTTCAAGGCATTGAACTTGTACTCTCAGCCGTGTTTGCGCCTTTCGGATAATTTTTCAGGCAGATATTGGAGTAATATGGCTTGCTGTTCGACTAATTATACCAACAGACCGTCCAAGAAGTCTGTGCTCCAGGTTTTTCGGTAAGTGAAATTCTGAAATTCTATTATTATTTTATTTATGTTTATATGTTAGCACTCATTAGCGGTCATCATCTAGCTTGTCAGCAGCGTGTATCGTGTTTGCGGTCACCACCTAGCTTGTCAGCTTATTATTATATTATTAAGTCTTTATTTAATACATGTAAAATCACGTTGATACCGGAGGTCTCATTTTCAAATGCGACCTGTATCACAGCGCAACATCCACATCAAGTTACAGAGCCACAGACAATACGATACAACACAAGCTTAGCTCGTTAACTAGCTAACCAGCCAGCTAATGGTTAGCCTTCGAGCAAGACGCCAGTCCGGGGATGCATCGAAGTCAGAGCCTGACAGAGAAGTGTTAGGATTTAGGCATTTAGGGGGAGAATATTTTGAACAAAAGGCTGAGGCTGTGTGAGGTTTGAAAATAAAGGTCCACCACGTTAGTTAGCTAACGTGTTGCAATGTTAACGTTGTCATATGAGCAGTGTAACGTTAACGTAACATTAAGGCTATACTTGTGTATTTAAATTAAAAAGTGGTGAACTGTGTGAAATTACAATAAGGTGGGTAACGTGATTGAAAAAAAAAATTAATGTGACATTTGACTGTCACATATAAAATATTAAGATTAGTGTATGATATAGGCCTGTGCTTACACAACAATAGATAATGCACGGACAGAATATGAGGACTGTGATGGCCACCACCTTTTTGTTTTGCTAAAATAAATTGAATATGATCTGTTAAACATTGAAGTAAGTTAAGTTGTATTGTTTGCATGTAAAGGTGTCTGTAAAGTAGGTAGCTAACACATATATTACTTTTAATATCTATTTGTCTGTGTAAAGTTTTCCTCTAGGTGACCCAGACAGACTGGACCAGTGGACACTCAACACGAGGAGACAGAACTGGACTCCAAACAAGACTTCCCGTCTGTGCAGTGAACACTTTGAGAGTCATCACTTCAGCACTGACTCCAGGATAAAGACACCTTTTTATACAGTACCTCACAAAGAGTCAAGAAACTTATTAGTTTAAAATTATGAATTATTGCCCATAATAGATTTAAATGCATTACATAAATTACTAATTGTCATACATTACTAAGTCCTCGATTAGGGCACAGCTTGTCTGCACTATTCCTGATAAGGTGAAATTACTGACACACCAGTGCAGTTTAGTGTTCCCCTGATGCAAAAGGCCAAATGAAGATTTTATTAATCAAGGAACATGGCATGTATTTACCAACTTTAACATTTTAGTGCCTTTTATGCAAAGACCCTTTATCAAAGTGAGAACTACTACCTTTTTCCCCACACATAGTCTGTGAAGAACCAATGGAAAAAATATTCTCATAATGAGACAGCTGAACATAGCATGATTCCACAGTGGCAGTGAGCTTTGAGAACAGTTCAGTTTCCTTTTGACAGCAACAATTATTTTAATGTGGATGAATTGCATACTGTACATTCATACTCCACTTGTCTTGATAGTACAGTTAAATTTAAAATCACATTCAAATATAAAGTTGAATATCTACAGAACTTAAACACAAAACTATTTTATGAATGACAGCCACTTACTCAGCAATAAGATCATTTTGGTGGTGAGTGGGCTTTTAACCAAGACAGGCTGTAGTCAATGTTTTCTACCTGTGTTTTTAACCTATTATCTTTCTCTCATGTAGGACACTTGAGGAAAGTTACAACGCTCGCCAATGTGATATTTACTCCACAGTAAAGAGGTTGTTTCACAAGAAATTAAGATTTTGCAAATTATGACACTGGGTCCTAATCCATAGGTTTTATAATTACTGTTATAAATCTTTTCATTTATTTCATGTGTACTTTTTGTAACATTTTAAAATGGATGTTTTCATGAATGCAAGCTTTGACTTAATTTTGTTAAACTGTTTGTGAAATGGTTCGATTTTTTGTGATATAAAGTGGATCAGACAAAATTTACTTTAGAGTAAAAGTAATTTTTCTGAAAGCTGTCTTTCATCAGTTTCCTGTGATGATTGGAAATATAGTGGTGATTTAAACCTTTAACAAAATATAATAGTTATTAATGGCATCTTAATGTTTTCATTTATGTCTTAACATTTACCCAAGTTTGCATTTATCTTAGCAGAATGTAAAAAAAAAATGAAAAGCTGATGTTATGTGCTGGTTTAGTTTGAACATTTCTTTAAGACAAATGAAGAAATTTCACTGAGAAACTCTTCTCCTTTTGTGAAAAACAAGGAAATATCTGCACATTGAATAGTTTTAAGTCCCGTAGGAGGTATTATTTATTTGTGACATTGTGACATATGAGAAGGATCTGTGGGTATTGCTCGGTATTGAGACTTATATAGTGAGGCTAAAAAAAAAACCCAGTAACACATAATTGGCTGATTATCTTTCTGCTTGCCTCACTATAAAAACGTCACAGTACCTTTGCCTGAGGAAGACCCTCTCAGAGTTGGCAACATAGCAACAAGTGATACCTCCTTGGGGGCTTCAAAACTATTGTGTCCAGCTAATTCTTTGTTTTTCACTTTGAGCCCTTTTATCCAGTCACATTCTTCTGTGTTAAAACTAGACTTCTAACAGAGCAGCAAACAAAGGTTACTCTCCAAAATCTTCTCAGGCTCTGCTGCTGGGTGTAAGGTGCTTAGTTATCTTCAAGTACAAAGTTAAAATAATCAGGCCCACACAGAAATGGACAGCTTAATTTTTTGTCAGTGACAATGTTAAACATTAATGCTTGATGTTTTGTCTGTAGTATATGATTTGTTTGTCCTTTCAATTGACAGTCAGATTTGATTGTGAAATACAACATTCAGTCAGTAACAAAGACAAAAGGAGTGCAAATATAAATAGAATTTATTGAAATTTTAAACAAGTTACAGATGAATATCAGAAACTCAACATTAGCCATGACAGCCTGGGCTATGATCAGGCTAACAAAATGTGTCCGAAGGCCAATTCAAAAGCAGTGACACTGCCAACAGTAAGCAGTTCACTGCGTTTGGAGGTGGTCTTTAAGACAATTAACTAATTTACTTAAAAACATATAATTTCTCCTAGGTGTGAGATGAATGTGTCTGATGTGAGGGTGTTCAATTATGGCACCATTTAAACTATGAACAAATGTAGCCATAACACACATTTCCTGGCTTTATCAATCTTTGCTGGATTGCCACCAGCCTCCCACCTGCACCTTTGGGCCAGTGAAGAAAATATTATCTTAATGCCAGGATGCTGGAGGTGAAGCTGGTGCAGGTCCTCCTTCATCATGCTGACCAGCTTCTTGACACTGCTGACCTTCCCATGTCACTGCCGCCACAGTGGATGATGAGGACATCTGGTGCTGCTCTTCCTGCAGGGAGTGGGAAAAGAAGGAGAAGGCCTCTCCACTGCAGTCCACCCCAGCCAAACCAGCAGACACGGACGCCCGGCATGCTGAGGGTACTTCCCAAGGTCTCTGCAGCTCTCTGGACACCACGCCGGACATAGCTGTCACCAATGATCCACGCTGTGTATATGAAAGTAAAATGAGTGTAATAAATTATTAGCGTTATATATTTTTTATAAAAAAGTTGAAGCGTTTTTTTTAAGATAACAGCTGAATCATTGTTTCAAAGTTTGTTGTATAACGTTAGTTTCAGCTAAACTCAACTTACCTCAAGTTTCGTGAGGGAGCTGGCACCAAGGGAGCAGCCAACACCACAGGGCTAGCCAAAGTAGCGTAGCTTCTTAGCATCGTAGCTTCTTAGCCTAGCTTGTTAGCCTTAGCTAACTTAGCAGCGCTGAGCGAGGTGGGCGTGTTTAGGCAACCAGACTTCCTTTGGCCCACCTCTTTGCCCATTTTCGATTGTCCGGGAGTTGGGCGGAGTCAGGCACTGCCAAGATGGCGACGTCCAGAGCGGAGTATTTTGAGCTTCAAATCCACTCTTCAGAAACGGACGGATGACGTCACGGTGACTACGTCCATTATTTTATACAGCCTATGGTCAGCACCTGTGGCACACACAGACAGCTAAGGAGAGCAGCTCACCAAAGGCTGTTTATAATGGGTTTTAACTCCTCGAACAAATGCTTCGCATGCCCAAACCGTTGGTCCAAGCAAGAAAATAAAGTGATTTTGAGAGACAGCCACTTCTCGTGAACGCACGTGTCGCATTTTATATTTCTCGAGTCAAAAATGTGGTCAGGGGAGCGAGTTTAAAATGTGTTGCACCTAAGCTGTTTCCAGAAATTTCTCGTCAGACTTTACATGGGAGTGAATGAAAAAATAATGGGCGCTCCCTTCGCTTTGGAGCCGCTCAGCAAAAATGTGTACGTGTGAGACATTCCATGTCAACATATCTGTGAGCTGGACAAATTTTCCTACGTTTTGTGGTATAAATTGTGTCTGTACAGTGAAAATTGTGGCCATGGCAGCGAGTTAAAGACAAAAGTTTTAGACGATTTTTAGAGCCCTCTCCACTCTAGCTCACAGCATTCCGTGCAATACACACCCATTGTAAAGTGAGAATTTCTCCACTTTTGCTCATGATACTTTGAGAGGCACAGATCAAAAACGATAAAAGATATGAAAAAGATGAAAACATGAGTGAATAGATGAGACCTGTGGCAACATTTGAGAGTTGGAATGGAGTCTGTAGCACAAAGTATGGAGACGCTGTAAATGCTAGAAAAAGCCCGAAGATTGGTCTCTTTCTCCCCCCTGCTGCCATTCATTTCCTATGGGACAGCTTTGGAAGATCATCAGGACGTTTTTCTGACATGTCACCTTATGGAGGCCATAAAATCCAAACGAAGCGAGTAATGAAAAAGTTACGCACAACTTTTGATTAGAAGGAGTTGATCTGTAATCTGTGCAAGTTTGAAGTCGATTGGATAAGCGGTGTATGAGAAGAAGATTTTTTAGGAAAGGCAGTTTTAAGGCAAAATATTACTTTGAAAGGGCAACATACGTCACTTCCTGTTGGATTTAGGTCAGTGTCAGCGCGTGATTTTTAGGTCTTGATGAGACGAACACGCCACTTTTGGTTTCATGTTTCTACGATGTTCCTACAGGCCGTGGCGGCCATTTTTGTGCCTAGGTGGCGCTAGACAGCCCATTTTGGCACTTAAGGGTTAATGTCATCATTTTACAAAATTTTTCACCGGTTCTGATGTGCATGCCAATTTTGGTGAGTTTTTGAGCATGTTTAGGGGGTCAAATTCCAGTTCAAAGTGGCGGCGGGAGAAACAATAATAATTAAAGCTGCAAGCAGCGTTTGGCGGGACCTCGCACTCGCGCCCGTTCCGCCCCAGCTTATGCCGTCACTGTGAATTATTTAGAAATATCAAACATATTGCCACAAACATCAGAAAATCCTTACAGAGCTGAACGTTTTGATGTTTGAATGCTTTCTGTAGCTGTAGGTATGTAGAAGTGATGTCACATTATGCAAATTAGATGAATCAATTCATTCCCAGCAGAGTCCTCTTCCTTTATTTTGAGGAACAGACAACAAAAACAGCACAGAACAAAAGAAATTTACTGTGTAAATATGTTGATTTTCTGAGATTTATGAAATCCAATATGGCCACTGCCTAGTGACGTAACAATATGCAAATTAGATGAGTTAATTTACTCCTATCACACTCTTTGGGTCATGATGAATAGTTTTCTCATTTACAGTATGCCTTTATCTGTCACCACTTTCAAGCCACAGCCTTTTGAAATGTTGAAATGAAAATGGAATATTTTCCTCAATTAACTCTGGCACCTAAAGGGTTAAAATGGAGATGCTGCCCCTGTCATGTCTGAATGTAAGATGTAGACACGCACAGACACCATGTTTCTGTGAGTTTGTGTGTGACAGCGGTTGCCATTTTAATTAAGTAAGCGCACATGGCAGACAGACAGAACACAGAGAGACATCTTTTAGTGGAGATTTAACTCCTCGAACAAGTTCTTCCCATTCCCAAACCGTTGGTCCAATCATCAAAATAATGTGATCATGAGAGAGATAGTTAGGGACCGAGCCTAGAGGCAGAGGACTGCTCAAGGAGCAGTCCTCGCCAAAGGCGAGGACCCTCTTGTTTTTGCTGAGTGCGTTTATAAGTGACCGGGCCCAACAGTAGTGGACTACTCACAAAGAAGTCCTCGCCAAAGGCGAGGACCCTCCCTATAGTTTTTGCCGCATTTTTTCTCACTGACCAGTCCTCGCCGAAGGCGAGGACACTATTGTTTTTGCTGTGTTTATTATTATTATTAGGGACCGAGCCTAGAGGCAGAGGACTGCTCAAGGAGCAGTCCTCGCCAAAGGCGAGGACCCTCTTGTTTTTGCTGTGTTTATTATTATTATTCTTTATTCTTATTATTCTTTCTTCCGCCGCCTCTTTGAACTGGAATTTGACCCCCTAAACATGCTCAAAAACTCACCAAAATTGGCACGCACATCAGAACCGTGAAAAATTTTATAAAATGGTGACATTAACCCCAAAGTGCCAAAATGGGCTCTCTAGCGCCACCTAGGCACACAAAAATGGCCGCCACGGCCTGTAGGAACGTCGTAGAAACATGAAACCAAAAGTGGCGTGTTCTCTCATCAAGACCTAAAAATCACGTGCTGACACCCTGACCTAAATCCAACAGGAAGTGACGTATTTGCCCTTTCACAGTAAGATTTTGCCTTAATACTGCCTTTCCTAAAAAAATCATCTTCTCATACAGCGTTTATCCTATCGACTTCAAACTTGCACAGATTACAGATCAACTCCTTCTAATCAAAAGTTGTGCGTAACTTTTTCATTACTCGCTTCGTTTGGATTTTGTGGCCTCCATAAGGTGACATGTCAGAAAAACGTCCTGACGATCTTCAAAAGCTGTCCCATAGGAAATGAATGGCAGCAGGGGGGAGAAAGAGACCAATCTTCGGGCTTTTTCTAGCATTTACAGCGTCTCCATACTTTGTGCTACAGACTCCATTCCAACTCTCAAATGTTGCCACAGGTCTCATCTATTAACTCATGTTTTCATCTTTTCATATCTTTACCGTTTTGATCTGTGCCTCTTAAAGTACCATGAGCAAAAGTGGAGAAATTCTCAGTTTACAATGGGTGTGTATTGCATGGAATGCTGTGAGCTAGAGTGAGAGGGCTCTAAAAATCGTCTAAAACTTTTGTCTTTAACTCGCTGCCATGGCCACAATTTTCACTGTACAGACACAATTTATACCACAAAACGTAGGAAAATTTGTCCTGCTCGCAGATATGTTGACATAGAATCTCTCACACGTACACATTTTTGCTGAGTGGCTCCAAAGCTAAGGGCGCCGATTTTTTCTCATTCACTCCATGTAAACTCAGAGGAGAAATTTCTGGAAACAGCTTAGGTGCAACACATTTTAAACTCGCTCCTCTGACCACATTTTTGACTGTAGAAATATAAAACGCGACACGCATGCTCACGAGAAGTGGCTGTCTCTCAAAATCACTTTATTTTCTTGATTGGACCAACGGTTTGGGTATGGGAAGGACTTGTTTGAGGAGTTAAAACCCATTATAAACAGTCTTTGGTGAGCTGCTCTCCTTAGCTGTCTGTGTGCCACAGGTGCTGACAAGTCATTAATCGCCATGACAACGGCTGCACACACACACACACACACACACACACACACACACACACAGCCACACAGCTCGCTGTCTGTCTCACAATCTTTAAAGGACAGATTACAGCAGCAGAAACTTCATTTGAAACAGCAAATACACATCATTAACCCCTACAGTGCCAAAATGGGCTCTCTAGCGCCACCTAGACGCACTAAAATGGCCACTACAGCCCATAGGAATGTCGTATCAAGATCAAACCAAAACTGGTGTGTTTGACTTACAAATCATTGACACCCATGACCTGATTCCAACAGGAAGTGAGCTATTTCACCTTTCAAAGTAAGATTTACTCAAACGTGGTCTCAAGAAAACACATCTCCTCCTACACCGTTTGTTTTATCAGTTTTAAAGATGCACACATGCCACCTCAACTGCTACTAAACAGATCTTCTGTATCTCTCTCATCATCACATTATTTTCATGATTGGACCAACGGTTTGGGAATGGGAAGAACTTGTTCGAGGAGTTAAATCTCCACTAAAAGAGGTGTCTGTCTCTCTCTGCTCTTCTGCCAGGTGCGCCTACTTAATTACCATGGCAACCGCTGTCACACACAAACTCACAGAAACATGATGTCTGTGCGTGTGTCTACATCTTACATTCAGACATGACAGGGGCAGCATCTCCATTTTAACCCTTTAGGTGCCAGAGTTAATTGAGGAAAATATTCCATTTTCATTTCAACATTTCAAAAGGCTGTGGCTTGAAAGTGGTGACAGATAAAGGCATACTGTAAATGAGAAAACTATTCATCATGACCCAAAGTTTGTGATAGGAGTAAATTAACTCATCTAATTTGCATATTGTGGCATCACCAGCAGGCAGCCATATTGGATTTCATAAATCTCAGTCAAAAAACATTTTCAACACATTTACACAGTAGATTTATTTTGTTTTGTGTTTTTTTTTTCATGTCTTCCTCAAAATGAAGGAAGAGGAATCTGATGGGAAGAAATTCGCCCATCTAATTTGCATAATGTGACATCACTTGTACATACCTACAGCTACAGAAAGCATTCAAACATCAAAACGTTCAGCTCTGTAAGGATTTTCTGATGTTTGTGGCAATATGTTTGATGTTTCTAAATAATTCACAGTGACGACATATGCTGGGGGCCGAAACGGGCGCGAGTGCGAGGTCCCGCCAAACGCTGCTTGCAGCTTTAATTATACAGAAGATTTGTTTAGCAGCAGTTGAACTGGTATGCGTCTTTAAAGCCCATACAATAAACAGTGTAGGAGGAGATGTGTTTTTTTTTAAGAGCACGTTTGAGGGGAAATCTTACTTTGAAAGGGCAAATAGCTCACTTCCTGTTGGAATCAGGTCATGGGTGTCAATGCGTGATTTGTAAGTCAAACACACCAGTTTTGGTTTGATCTTGATACGACATTCCTACGGGCTGTAGTGGCCATTTTAGTGCGTCTAGGTGGCGCTAGAGAGCCCATTTTGGCACTGTAGGGGTTAATAATGTGTATTTGCTGTTTCAAATGAAGTTTCTGCTGCTGTAATCTGTCCTTTAAAGATTGTGTGAGACACACAGACAGAGAGCCGTGTGGCTGTGTCTGTGTGTGCAGCCGTTGTCATGGCGACAATGACTTGTCAGCACCAAGCCCCAACCTCCGGGGGAGACGAGTGAGACCAATGCGGAAGTGCCAAAAACTGCAGTTCACTGACTGTCCACTTGAGGCTGGCTCCGGAAGTGAGTCAATTCCCATAGACCCCCATGTTAAAATGCCCAACTTTAGAGCAGAAATAAACATGTTTACAGCCTGGTACAAAAAATGGTTTTGGTCTCTATAGTTAAGTTCCCCTTTCATGACAACTCTGGGGGGGGTGAATTTTTTTCTAACTCTTCCGATGAAATGTTATTAAGGTTTGAAATTGCGCATAATTAAGGGCGTGGTCACTTTGACTGACAGGTCACACCATCACGGGTGGCTAACTAGCATGCTAACTAGCCGCTGGCTCTGCTGCAGAGCTGAGCCTCGACTCAGCCGTCTGCTCGGCGTCATCTCAGCCAATTCGTGCCCATGTTCAAGGCATTGAACTTGTACTCTCAGCCGTGTTTGCGCCTTTCGGATAATTTTTCAGGCAGATATTGGAGTAATATGGCTTGCTGTTCGACTAATTATACCAACAGACCGTCCAAGAAGTCTGTGCTCCAGGTTTTTCGGTAAGTGAAATTCTGAAATTCTATTATTATTTTATTTATGTTTATATGTTAGCACTCATTAGCGGTCATCATCTAGCTTGTCAGCAGCGTGTATCGGTGTTTGCGGTCACCACCTAGCTTGTCAGCTTATTATTATATTATTAAGTCTTTATTTAATACATGTAAAATCACGTTGATACCGGAGGTCTCATTTTCAAATGCGACCTGTATCACAGCGGCAACATCCACATCAAGTTACAGAGCCACAGACAATACGATACAACACAAGCTTAGCTCGTTAACTAGCTAACCAGCCAGCTAATGGTTAGCCTTCGAGCAAGACGCCAGTCCGGGGATGCATCAAGTCAGAGCCTGACAGAGAAGTGTTAGGATTTAGGCATTTAGGGGGAGAATATTTTGAACAAAAGGCTGAGGCTGTGTGAGGTTTGAAAATAAAGGTCCACCACGTTAGTTAGCTAACGTGTTGCAATGTTAACGTTGTCATATGAGCAGTGTAACGTTAACGTAACATTAAGGCTATACTTGTGTATTTAAATTAAAAAGTGGTGAACTGTGTGAAATTACAATAAGGTGGGTAACGTGATTGAAAAAAAAAATTAATGTGACATTTGACTGTCACATATAAAATATTAAGATTAGTGTATGATATAGGCCTGTGCTTACACAACAATAGATAATGCACGGACAGAATATGAGGACTGTGATGGCCACCACCTTTTTGTTTTGCTAAAATAAATTGAATATGATCTGTTAAACATTGAAGTAAGTTAAGTTGTATTGTTTGCATGTAAAGGTGTCTGTAAAGTAGGTAGCTAACACATATATTACTTTTAATATCTATTTGTCTGTGTAAAGTTTTCCTCTAGGTGACCCAGACAGACTGGACCAGTGGACACTCAACACGAGGAGACAGAACTGGACTCCAAACAAGACTTCCCGTCTGTGCAGTGAACACTTTGAGAGTCATCACTTCAGCACTGACTCCAGGATAAAGACACCTTTTTTTATACAGTACCTCACAAAGAGTCAAGAAACTTATTAGTTTAAAATTATGAATTATTGCCCATAATAGATTTAAATGCATTACATAAATTACTAATTGTCATACATTACTAAGTCCTCGATTAGGGCACAGCTTGTCTGCACTATTCCTGATAAGGTGAAATTACTGACACACCAGTGCAGTTTAGTGTTCCCCTGATGCAAAAGGCCAAATGAAGATTTTATTAATCAAGGAACATGGCATGTATTTACCAACTTTAACATTTTAGTGCCTTTTATGCAAAGACCCTTTATCAAAGTGAGAACTACTACCTTTTTCCCCACACATAGTCTGTGAAGAACCAATGGAAAAAATATTCTCATAATGAGACAGCT
Source organism: Epinephelus fuscoguttatus (assembly GCF_011397635.1). Lineage (NCBI taxonomy): Eukaryota > Metazoa > Chordata > Actinopteri > Perciformes > Serranidae > Epinephelus > Epinephelus fuscoguttatus. Next base: position 358,111 of record NC_064758.1, on the reverse strand, counting down.
GAACATAGCATGATTCCACAGTGGCAGTGAGCTTTGAGAACAGTTCAGTTTCCTTTTGACAGCAACAATTATTTTAATGTGGATGAATTGCATACTGTACATTCATACTCCACTTGTCTTGATAGTACAGTTAAATTTAAAATCACATTCAAATATAAAGTTGAATATCTACAGAACTTAAACACAAAACTATTTTATGAATGACAGCCACTTACTCAGCAATAAGATCATTTTGGTGGTGAGTGGGCTTTTAACCAAGACAGGCTGTAGTCAATGTTTTCTACCTGTGTTTTTAACCTATTATCTTTCTCTCATGTAGGACACTTGAGGAAAGTTACAACGCTTCGGCCAATGTGATATTTACTCCACAGTAAAGAGGTTGTTTCACAAGAAATTAAGATTTTGCAAATTATGACACTGGGTCCTAATCCATAGGTTTTATAATTACTGTTATAAATCTTTTCATTTATTTCATGTGTACTTTTGTAACATTTTAAAATGGATGTTTTCATGAATGCAAGCTTTGACTTAATTTTGTTAAACTGTTTGTGAAATGGTTCGATTTTTGTGATATAAAGTGGATCAGACAAAATTTACTTTAGAGTAAAAGTAATTTTTCTGAAAGCTGTCTTTCATCAGTTTCCTGTGATGATTGGAAATATAGTGGTGATTTAAACCTTTAACAAAATATAATAGTTATTAATGGCATCTTAATGTTTTCATTTATGTCTTAACATTTACCCAAGTTTGCATTTATCTTAGCAGAATGTAAAAAAAAAGAAAATGAAAAGCTGATGTTATGTGCTGGTTTAGTTTGAACATTTCTTTAAGACAAATGAAGAAATTTCACTGAGAAACTCTTCTCCTTTTGTGAAAAACAAGGAAATATCTGCACATTGAATAGTTTTAAGTCCCGTAGGAGGTATTATTTATTTGTGACATTGTGACATATGAGAAGGATCTGTGGGTATTGCTCGGTATTGAGACTTATATAGTGAGGCTAAAAAAAAAACCCAGTAACACATAATTGGCTGATTATCTTTCTGCTTGCCTCACTATAAAAACGTCACAGTACCTTTGCCTGAGGAAGACCCTCTCAGAGTTGGCAACATAGCGAACAAGTGATACCTCCTTGGGGGCTTCAAAACTATTGTGTCCAGCTAATTCTTTGTTTTTCACTTTGAGCCCTTTTATCCAGTCACATTCTTCTGTGTTAAAACTAGACTTCTAACAGAGCAGCAAACAAAGGTTACTCTCCAAAATCTTCTCAGGCTCTGCTGCTGGGTGTAAGGTGCTTAGTTATCTTCAAGTACAAAGTTAAAATAATCAGGCCCACACAGAAATGGACAGCTTAATTTTTGTCAGTGACAATGTTAAACATTAATGCTTGATGTTTGTCTGTAGTATATGATTTGTTTGTCCTTTCAATTGACAGTCAGATTTGATTGTGAAATACAACATTCAGTCAGTAACAAAGACAAAAGGAGTGCAAATATAAATAGAATTTATTGAAATTTTAAACAAGTTACAGATGAATATCAGAAACTCAACATTAGCCATGACAGCCTGGGCTATGATCAGGCCTAACAAAATGTGTCCGAAAGGCCAATTCAAAAGCAGTGACACTGCCAACAGTAAGCAGTTCACATGCTTGGAGGTGGTCTTTAAGACAATTAACTAATTTACTTAAAAACATATAATTTCTCCTAGGTGTGAGATGAATGTGTCTGATGTGAGGGTGTTCAATTATGGCACCATTTAAACTATGAACAAATGTAGCCATAACACACATTTCCTGGCTTTATCAATCTTTGCTGGATTGCCACCAGCCTCCCACCTGCACCTTTGGGCCAGTGAAGGAAATATTATCTTAATGCCAGGATGCTGGGGGTGAAGCTGGTGCAGGTCCTCCTTCATCATGCTGACCAGCTTGACACTGCTGACCTTCGCCATGTCACTGCCGCCACAGTGGATGATGAGGACATCTGGTGCTGCTCTTCCTCGCAGGGAGTGGGAAAAGAAGGAGAGAAGGCCTCTCCACTGCAGTCCACCCCAGCCAAACCAGCAGACACGGACGCCCGGCATGCTGAGGGTACTTCCCAAGGTCTCTGCAGCTCTCTGGACACCACGCCGGACATAGCTGTCACCAATGATCCACGCTGTGTATATGAAAGTAAAATGAGTGTAATAAATTATTAGCGTTATATATTTTAAAAAAAAGTTGAAGCGTTTTTTTTTTAATATAACAGCTGAATCATTGTTTCAAAGTTTGTTGTATAACGTTAGTTTCAGCTAAACTCAACTTACCTCAAGTTTCGTGAGGGAGCTGGCACCAAGGGAGCAGCCAACACCACAGGGCTAGCCAAAGTAGCGTAGCTTCTTAGCATCGTAGCTTCCCTAGCTTGTTAGCCTTAGCTAACTTAGCAGCGCTGAGCGAGGTGGGCGTGTTTAGGCAACCAGACTTCCTTTGGCCCACCTCTTTGCCCATTTTCGATTGTCCGGGAGTTGGGCGGAGTCAGGCACTGCCAAGATGGCGACGTCCAGAGCGGAGTATTTTGAGCTTCAAATCCACTCTTCAGAAACGGACGGATGACGTCACGGTGACTACGTCCATTATTTTATACAGCCTATGGTCAGCACCTGTGGCACACACAGACAGCTAAGGAGAGCAGCTCACCAAAGGCTGTTTATAATGGGTTTTAACTCCTCGAACAAATGCTTCGCATGCCCAAACCGTTGGTCCAAGCACGAAAATAAAGTGATTTTGAGAGACAGCCACACTCGTGAACGCACGCGTCGCATTTTATATTTCTCGAGTCAAAAATGTGGTCAGGGGAGCGAGTTTAAAATGTGTTGCACCTAAGCTGTTTCCAGAAATTTCTCGTCAGACTTTACATGGGAGTGAATGAAAAAATAATGGGCGCTCCCTTCGCTTTGGAGCCGCTCAGCAAAAATGTGTACGTGTGAGACATTCCATGTCAACATATCTGTGAGCTGGACAAATTTTCCTACGTTTTGTGGTATAAATTGTGTCTGTACAGTGAAAATTGTGGCCATGGCAGCAAGTTAAAGACAAAAGTTTTAGACGATTTTTAGAGCCCTCTCCACTCTAGCTCACAGCATTCCGTGCAATACACACCCATTGTAAAGTGAGAATTTCTCCACTTTTGCTCATGGTACTTTGAGAGGCACAGATCAAAAACGATAAAAGATATGAAAAAGATGAAAACATGAGTCAATAGATGAGACCTGTGGCAACATTTGAGAGTTGGAATGGAGTCTGTAGCACAAAGTATGGAGACGCTGTAAATGCTAGAAAAAGCCCGAAGATTGGTCTCTTTCTCCCCCCTGCTGCCATTCATTTCCTATGGGACAGCTTTGGAAGATCGTCAGGACGTTTTTCTGACATCTCACCTTATGGAGGCCATAAAATCCAAACGAAGCGAGTAATGAAAAAGTTACGCACAACTTTTGATTAGAAGGAGTTGATCTGTAATCTGTGCAAGTTTGAAGTCGATTGGATAAGCGGTGTATGAGAAGAAGATTTTTTAGGAAAGGCAGTTTTAAGGCAAAATCTTACTTTGAAAGGGCAAATATCTCACTTCCTGTTGGATTTAGGTCAGGGGTGTCAGCGCGTGATTTTTAGGTCTTGATGAGACGAACACGCCACTTTTGGTTTCATGTTTCTACGACGTTCCTACAGGCCGTGGCGGCCATTTTTGTGTGCCTAGGTGGTGCTAGAGAGCCCATTTTGGCACTTTAGGAGTTAATGTCACCATTTTATAAAATTTTTCACCAGTTCTGATGTGCGTGCCAATTTTGGTGAATTTTTGAGCATGTTTAGGGGGTCAAATTCCAGTTCACAGAGGCGGCGGAAGAAAGAATAAAGAATAAAGAATAATAATAATAACAATAATAATAAACACAGCAAAAACAATAGTGTCCTCGCCTTCGGCGAGGACGGGTCAGTGAGAAAAAATGCGGCAAAAACTATAGCCTTTGGCGAGGACTTCTTTGTGAGTAGTCCACTACTGTTGGGCCCGGTCACTTATAAACGCACGCAGCAAAAACAAAAACTTGAGCAGTCCTCTGCCTCTAGGCTCGGTCCCTAATAATAATAAACGCACCAAAAACAATAGGGTCCTCGCCTTTGGCGAGGACTGCTCTGTGAGCAGTCCTCTGCCTTAGGGCTCGGTCCCTAATAATTAAAGCTGCAAGCAGCGTTGGGAGGGACCTCGGCCCCCCGCCGTCGTCCCCCAGCTCAAGTTGCAGACGTAAGCCATGTGACCTAATGAAACTTTGACATGTGCGATGATCAGACAACACACACACACAAACACACACAGGCCTGTGTCTGTCAGAGTGAAGCCATTGTTATGCTAATTAATGACCACGTACTTAGGTGACAGCACAGGCACTTCAAGTTCAGTTTGACTAATGACTAATGATAACAGAATCAGCAGGACGCATTTGACACCACAGCAGCAACACAACCACACACACCACACTATCCAGGCACCGCTGTGATAGAAGTTAACCTGCAAGACAGTGGAACACAAAGGCTCTGGAGAAGAGGCCGAGTTACTGATATGCAGTACGGCAGTTAGTGACGAGCAGAGAGGGAGAGAAGGGAGAGAGAGGAGAGAGGGGGGAGAAAGAGAGACAGAGAGAGAGAGGGGGAGAGGGAGTGGAGTGTTTGTGTGTGTGTGTGTGAGTGTTATTGTGTTGCTAAAATTTGCAAATTATGAGCTGCAGGTTGCTCTAAGGTTACATTATTTTTTTTCTCCATGTCTCTCTCTCTCTCTCTCTCTCTCTCTCTCTCTCTCTCTCTCTCTCTCTCCCTGTCTTTCTCTCTCATACATACACCCACAATGAATATTTGGTATGTATACTACTGACATGCAGTACGGCAGAGTTAGTGACATGCAGAGAGGGAGAGAAGGGAGAGAGAGGGGAGAGGGGGGAGAAAGAGAGACAGAGAGAGAGAGAGAGAGAGAGGGGGGACAGGGAGTGGAGTGTGTGTGTGTGTGTGTGTGTGAGTGTAATTGTGTCGCTAAAATTTGCAAATTATGAACTGCAGGTTGCTTTAAGGTTACATTATTTTTTTTCTCCATGTCTCTCTCTCTCTCTCTCTCTACATATATATATATATATATATATATATATATATATATATATATATATATATATATATATATATATATATATTATCTCCCTGTCTTTCTCTCTCATACATACACCCACAATGAATATTTGGTATGTATACTCTGACTAGGAGTTAAAAATCAAAAAAAAAAATAATATTTTTATGGTTGTTTTTCAACAAAGACAAAAAAAAGTCCTGAAGGAGAACAGTGTCTATTTTTATTGAAAAATAGAAACTGCCCCCAAAAATGATAATGCATCAAAATTGGTGTTGTTATTTATCATTCACATATCACAGACTGTGATAAATAAAATAAAAAAATCCATCCAACATTTATTATATAGTTAATCTTAATTCATGTTTTTTTCATTAAAGTAACAGTGACTTCATGTAAATAAAATGGCAAATATATTGTGAAAATCCTCAAAAGGAATGAATATTAGATATGCATAATCTGAGAACAAGTTGCTTAAAAGATTTAAGCAAAAAAATGTAGAGAAATATGTTAATATTTAATATTTTTCTGTTGTTCACACCGTTCCGAAGGGGACAGGTGTGATTTTTTATAAGGGGGCCCGCAGGGTTAAAAATGCAAGGTTCTTATGGAGGTGGTGTGAGCTTATAATTTGAAACTTGTAGACATAAGCCATGTGACCTAATGAAACTTTGACATGTGTGATGATCAAACAACACATCCATATTCATTTGCAATCATGTGACCTAGTGAAAGCTTGAGTGATGTATACTGGCTGCTTTGAGGATCTAAGTGCAGCAAACAGACACAAATATATACTAAGACCTACAAATGTTGAATTAAAATCTGATTGTATACATATGTGACACTAATAATATGTGTATAATAACACTAGAAGTATGACACACACAGACAGACAGACATAGACGGCCGAGTTCTCAACATGCAGAGAGGGAGAGACGAGAGAAAGAGGACAGAGGGAGGAGAGAGAGAGAGAGAGAGAGAGAGAGAGAGAGAGAGAGAGAGGGGATAGGGAGTGGAGTGTGTGTGTGTGTGTGTGTGTGTGTGTGTGTGTGTGTGTGTGTGTGTGTGTCTCTGTGTGTCTGTGTGTGTGTCTCTGTGTGTGTCCGTGTCTGTCTGTGTGTGCCATACTTCTCCTGTTATTACACACATATGATTATTGTCACATATGTATACCATCAGATATTAATATATACTTCCCACATGTTGTACCACAATAGCCAGAATCATAAGTCAAACTCAATTTTAAAAACTGTAAAGGGTTCTTATGAAGGTGGTGTGAGCGTATATTTTGCAATTTGTAGACATAAGCCATGTGACCTCATGAAACGTTGACATGTGTGATGATCAAATCAAACCTCTGTCGTTTTTATATTTATTTGTCTTAATAACACTGTGCACAGGGATCAGACTGTAAGCCTGTCAAAGTAGCTCCAAAATGTTTATTGCACATAATGTAGCTTACAACAACATTAATAAAAGTAATAATATGATAATTATAATTCTGGCAATTATAGTACAATATGTTGAATTAATATCTGATTGTATACATATGTGACACTAATCATGTGTATAATAACAGCAGAAGTATGAGAAACACAGACAGACAGACATAGACGGCCGAGTTCTCAACATGCAGAGAGGGAGAGAAGGGAGAAAGAGGACAGAGGGGGGAGAGAGAGAGAGAGAGAGAGAGAGAGAGAGAGAGAGAGAGAGAGAGAAGGGGGATAGGGACTGGTGTGTGTGTGTGTGTGTGTCTGTGTGTGTCCGTTTCTGTCTGTGTGCCATACTTCTCCTGTTATTACACACATATGATTATTGTCACATATGTATACTATCAGATATTAATGTATACTTCCCACATGTTGTACCACAATAGCCAGAATCATAAGTCAAACTCAATTTTAAAAACTGTAAAGGGTTCTTATGAAGGTGGTGTGAGCGTATTTTGCAATTTGTAGACATAAGCCATGTGACCTAATGAAACTTTGACAGTTTGTGATAGAAGTTAACCTGCAAGACAGTGGAGCACAAAGGCTCTGAAGAAGAGGCCGAGTTACTGACATGCAGTAACAGGACACGAGAGAGAGAGAGAGAGAGAGAGAGAGAGAGAGAGATGGGGGGACAGGGAGGGAGAGAGAGAGTGTTTGCTGACATTTTGACATATCTCACATGTTTACATACTTCCTGTTTTTGGCAGAGGGAGTTACAGATTGCACTCAGTATACATAATGTTGTATGCATC